>NW_028301576.1:31735000-31902500 GCF_042242905.1 Orbicella faveolata
ACGAAGATGGGTCTAAGTCCACAAGGGTGAAAATATTATTCGATAGCGGAAGCCAGAGATCTTATGTTACCGATAGTCTGAAGTCCGTGAAATCAGAATTGCTTCATCTCAACACAACTGGCAAGAAAAACTTTCAAAAAACAAAAATGCGATGTAAACTTGAAGCTTGAAGACCACAACAACGAGGCAGGTCACATCTACATACTTGATGAATGCATTAAATGCTGAATACTCGCAATCAGGGTCCACAAAGAAAGTACAAGAAACAGCTGTAATGGCTCATTTCAATCAATATGTTGAAGAAACAGAAGACAGTTGTGAGTAACTTATTATCTCAAATCGGCCAGTTAATGCAAAAATTGCAATTTCAAAATGAGTGTATATTCCTTAATAGCGATTTTAATCTGAACAGCAATTCTTCCAAGAGTGGTGCTTAGACTATCTCCAAATCTTTAGGATGCCAAAGTGAGTCAGGGTTTCCTATAAAAGTTTACTTTTGGAGAAAATAATAAATGTTAGCGATTTTTTTTTTAAAGAAAATACCATATATGGGGATATGCTGCCAGGACATGGCCATCATTCTCCAAGAGCTAACAGCTAATACTCCCCCAAAAAAGGCCAGGGATCTCATGTGTACCATTTGCAGATTGTTACCACTGAGGGTTCTTTAACCCGAAATGACTGCTGCTAGTGCTGTCCTGGTACCTTTTAGGAGCCTTTAAGTTTATGGATGTAAAAAATGAAAGTAACTGTAAAGGTTTTTTGTCTTGCAAATAGCTTTTGTTTCTGAATTATTCCCCTTTAAACAGTAATCCCAGTGTTTTTTTTAATTTGTGCCTCTTAGGAGGCAACACCTACTAAATGAGAGTCTGGTACCTCTGAGGTGAAATGAAGTTGCTGTTGTTGTTTTTGTTGTTTTAGGGGTGTTTTTAAAATTTTCAACAACCACACCTGCAATTTTTATAGGGGGTAACGTCCCTCTCCCGGAGTTAGTATATCTCATTTTGTGTTTCACTCATAATCTAAAGAGTGAAAAGAGACCTATCATAAACCAGTACTGATAGATTTGTGGCTAATTGTTAGTATAAACTAGTACTGATAGCTTTTTATATTTTGTCTTATTGTACAGGGGACAATGAGTCTACCAACAGCCCTGTGAGTGTTAAAGATATTTTCCACTTTCTTACTGGGAAAACCACAAGGCCAATTTTACCCTCAGAGAAGAACAGTTTTGGCATAACAGTAAAATTCATTCATTGCAGCACTAACCACCAAATTTGTTTCCCAACAGTTTCTACTTGCACCCTTTGGGTACAGTTACCGGTGGCTCACATGACCACGTACAGTGATTTTAAATTTAATATGGACACTACAATAACACACGAAAAGACCTTTGGCAGAGTTTAGATGACCTTTTATTGTCTCCAAGTGTTGGCCAAAGCCATTTCCGACAGAATGTTCAAGTGTTAATTAGTAATATGGTGTCAACAAATTTGTTAAAATTCTGTAACTTGCAAGCAGCCTGTTGTTTGGATTACATGCATTTGTCATTGAAGATGGGTTGTTCAAAATTCTCAGTGTATCTCAGACATAGATGCAGGAATGAAACATAGTAAATGAACATGCAAATTTGTTTGCATTACACTAGGAAGGTGAAACGGTACCCATATCCCATTGAAGAGGATGCCCCTCACCATTTTATGGTGAGAAATGATTGTGTTGTTCCAGATAATATCCATACTCCTCCCGCAGAGGTTTATTGTTGGTTTGACCCCAGCCTTCCAGATATTCCAGTTTTGGTTCAAACTTTTTTCTTTGAAGATTTTGGATTTGGAAAGTCCCCTCCCCTATGACTTTCCAAGGCCTTAAGGTGAGTAGGAATATTTTCTGGTACCCCACAATATGTTATTTGGCTGGTAGCAGTGCACAAACTATTATGTTCTTGCCTCCTTCCTCTCTCAAAGGAGTCCTTAGCAAAGTGTTTTCCCTGGTCACAGAACATGAGAAATTTAGGGTTCACCTGTTGCGAACTTGATTAGCTTCTCAAAAAGAATTCCTGCTTCCAGAATGCTTGTGGAGTGGGATAAGCTATTTTTTTCCATGACGTATTGAAAATACTCGCAGAAAACTGGGTTGGTTTCATCATCTTCATTATCGAATCCTTCAAACCTATTTTCCATTTCTGTAATCTTGGTGGGGATACTAGAACTTAGCAGTCGCTGTGTCCAAAATCCTCGGGCAGGAAGCACATCATGTCGGGAACACCGGAAACAGTGGCATGCTTTGACTTCCTGATCTGGTCACTGTTGCAATATTCCTTTACCTTATCCAGATCAGTCTGGAGCAGATCAGCAAAACAAAACCAAGTAGCCTCTTTATGCAAGTCACTGGTCAGATTGAGAATATCTGATTCATGAAGGTCTTGAAAGAAGTCGATCCACCAACTTGAATGTTGTTTCCTGTAATGTGACCATTGACATTCAATATGCTGATTTCTAGTGCTCGATACATACTTGTGAGACTTGGATCCTGCATATTCATCCAATCCTTGAGCCCTCAAATAGCACTGTATTCCAGCAACCAGACCGTTTTCAGTGTTGGGGTCAGTATAGACGCGTATTGGGCATCCGTGTGCTGCTTTGACATGCTTGATGAAATAGCTTGCTACACACTTTGGATTTTTGTTCGATCGTTGGACCTCGAGCCAAATAATTCTTTGGCTAAAGCCGTTGACACAGCCGTGAATGGAAAAGCCAACCGGCTTTAGTTTATCATGCTCGTCCATGTGCCAGCAGAAGTTGGATCCAGGTGACACATACATCCTGCGCTGAAGGCAACGGCTCCTGTGTTCCACTTCCCTAGGATTGACCTCCCTTAATAATGACTCGACTAATTGCCGAGGAACATTAATCCGGTGTTTGAGATGCAAGACATGCCACATAGTCCTGTAGCCATTAAGGCTATCAGGACCAGTGCATATTTCTTGTAAAATGAGATTCCGGACGCATTCCTTGAGCTCCTCGTCTACTTTTCACGTCTCTTAAATGCGGGGGCTTGGTATTAATAGGGCTCCCCCGGACCAATTAAATTTAGACAAGAAATTTCTAATATGGCGGCCGTTGTGCCGTTGGAAGGCGAGAATCAACTTTGCTCATATCCTTCGCCAAATATGATATTTATCCATTAATAATAAAAGCTAACTTCAAAACTGAGTGGTTGTCTTTTATTCATGGTTTACATACAGAACATTTGGCGTATTTGACCATAAGACTTCAAGAAGATTACCTTTGATTGCGTGCCATTTGTTTGAAAATCCCCTCTTCAGTTCCCAGGCTTTTCCTTTGTACAAACTTGCTATGTTCTTTTGCTTCTTACTATTGGATAGTTTAGTATTTTATAGATATAAGAAGCTCTGTGATTGGTACTTTTAGTGGCGCAAAATTCCCGGAAAGTTTGAATAAATTTGGAGGGATTTTGCTTGTAAACAAAACCGTTCGCGATCTAAGAAGATGTTGGGTTTTGGTGAGCCTTGTGCGAAGAAAGCCAAGTGTGATCAGCAGAAAGTATATAATGAGAGACAAAAGGAAAAACCTCGAAAGCCTCAATTTAGTTTAAATTTTCAGTTCCGGATCTGCGAAGAGGACGAGATGAGAGCCACAAATGAAAGATTCGTGCAGCTACGCAATATGGCGAATTTGCGATCTGGGCAGACAAATGCTGATTTCCTGATAGCTCTTATGGATCGGTATGAGGGATTAACGGGGGAAACTGCAAAGGAAATGCACTCGGTTGAAGTGCAGGCAAATTCTACAGTCTGTTTTTGAGCTTTATACTCAACGAGAAGTGAAAACAATCGACTTCCAGTGCCAGTGGCCGTGTGGGGAAGCACCTCTTTATAAGCAGATTCTGTCTCCAGCTCGCGAGGCAGAAAGTTTTTTATCTGTGGGCAGGATAGCCTCACTCTGTTGCTCCAGGAAACTGCTGCAGGATGTACCTGTGGATCGCAATACGTGTGATGGCAGTGCAAGTATAAATATGGATGGTCATGTCTTGAGGGTGGAGTTGCGTTGTAAGAACGGGCACAAGGTGAAGTGGGCCAGCTCGTCTATACTTGGCAACAAGTACACTGCTAACTGCAGGTAAGACAAATCATATTTTAATGCTTCAGTCGTAGTCTTTCAATAGTTACGTATCGTACAATATTTAGATTTAGTAATTATTATTCCCTTCTTGAGGTAGCCATTGTTTTTGGTCAGATATGCATTTATCATCAGGCATGGTGTTTGTTTTACACCTGTGAGTCACAAAACTACACATAAACCTGACAAAATGTCTTCTGTGCATCAGGTGGTGCACGTATGTATACTGTATTGTTGCCATTTTTCCATCCCCATATTCTAGAGTGGTTCATGGTTTTACAAGCTCTGGCATGCTGGAAAGCCAGTATCAAGGCTTCGCAGAGGCTGCAAAGCTTGGCAGTGTTGGTGATAAGTATATCGATTATGGTGAGCTCATGAAGTAGCAGTTCATTCTTGCTTGCTTCATATTATCTAGAGCAAAACATATCACACCTTTGTAAATGAGTGCCCCTTTATCTATGTTGAATTGAACCTTCCAAAATGCATGCACATTCAAGGCAGGAGATCTACCATACCCCCATGTTTTACGTTTCCAGAGTTAACTATAATTATTTCTTAGTGAATTATCTTTGCTCAGATGTGGCACTTAGACATTTTTTCCTCTGTCTTTTTTGTCACCTTTCTTTGCCTCTGACAAAATCATGGAATGTTTATTTTGTAGTGTATGACACCATGGGCTATACACAGACTGTGAACAATACTGCTAATGCATCGACGTTGGATAGGATACGAGAAGTCGAGAACACCAATTCATATCAGCAAAGGAATGGAGTGGTAACTCTGTGTAGCAAATAGAACAATATAACTGATTCATTATAATTATGTACTTGCAATTGTATACGTCCATATGCAGACACTTTTACTACAATAATTATTGCAAGTAATGATATCTTTGGTGTTTGCTTATTCAATAGACTGTCATAACTGACTGCCGACATGACTCGACAGCTAATGCCTACCATTCAAGAATGGCAATGATATCTTATGAGTAAGTGCAGGCAGATCAAATTTTCCAGACATATCACTAACACTTTTTGGCATCGTTTTTATGTATAAATCTTAGCATGTTTTGTTTTTCCTTTTTTTGGGACAGGACCCAACATGTGGTAGCTGTCCAGACTGTTACCAAAGCAGAGTTCCGCAGCTTCCAAACACATGAGTTTGAGGCAATGCAGAAAATTATCCCTGCCATTCAAGCAAAAGGTTATTCAACTGTACCAGTTATATGGATCCAGATGTTCTCTAGGTTAACAATTCTCCCAGTTGTAAATTATGTTATTAATTTTACATCTTTTAGGACTCACTGTGATAGAGGTGGCACATGATTTTGTACCAAAAATAAAGAATTGGCTGGCGACACAGAACATCCAGAATTCTTTTGATACTGGGCATGGTAAGGAATCACCTAAATAATGTCACTGTATGATGGCATGTACTTATTTTAAACACCGATAATCTGTACTCTCTACCAGCAAAAAATTATTTTCTCTACTTTTGTTGTTGCCTCATAGGAACTAAGGGAGTGGCAAAGGCAAGACAAGCATATGTATACGTGTAATCCATTATTCCTTTCTGGAAAATTAATCCAGCTGTCTGTTAGAGAAAAAATTATACAAGGCAGGTTCTATGCCAGTGATTTTCATTTATTCTCTTAGGCACAGTTGCTCTGCAGCAGTATAAACTTATTTTTTGTCAAATTAATACCATTTCAATTTGCAGAGGCCAGTGTTAAACGCCACTTCTATTATTCAATGAAAAACTGTACCAGTGCAGATGACCTAAGGGGGAGGCTGCTGACAATAGTTGATAACTATCAGGTATTAAACCAGTCATCTCAATATGACTGAGGTTCAATGATTGCTATTAACTTGAGTGTAAATAAGGATGGCTATGAAATATCTAAATTTTCAACCTAACTACTAGTTAATGCTGATATAAAATTTAAATGTGGAAAACTGAACCATAAATCTTTCACAATTGCAGGGCAATCATGGTGGCTGTGATCCAGAATCTAAATGTAAGCAACCTGGGTACCAGTGCAGCAAAGTGAAAATCTCTAATCAAGGAGCAGTAGCCACCCTACGGAGATTCATTTTGGACTCTAAGGTGTACAAGCTGGCTGAGGACTACTACTTGGTAAATTAGCATTCAGTGGGTATTATTCTTGGTTTGTTCACCATCACCTCACTTCAAAGAAACTTCTCATTATTTAGGGGAAATAACACTAATGGATATCAATAACCCAGAAGCAACTGTTTATATGATTATTATATTTTTCAAATTGTAGTGCTGCGAAACCTACTGGGTGGAATCATTTAATAATTGCATCCTTATCTACTGCCCAAAGAGAATTCACTTTGCTGACCGTACTTTTAACATGCACATTGTACTAGCAGTAATGGACTGGGTAAGCAAAAGACAGTATTTTCCCTCTCTGACAGGATTACCATATGCAAATGTCAGTTAATTTAATGTAAACTTTATGGTCTTTTTCCCTTATATACTGATGTGGATATGTCATTGCAGAATGAAAACGTCGACAGAGAAGCGACATCAGTGAGTTTGTTTCAAGATGTGCGCTGGCCAACCCGCAGAACGGGCCACAGAAATCTCCGTCCAAAAACCTTCATCAGGGAGGCTGTCTGGGCCACCTTTTTCCAGTTGAACTACTGAGTGAATCCCTTTGGTGGATCAGGGTAGATCACAAAACCAACGGCTCCTTTCGGAGCCAACAAATTTAATAAAAGTCATCACCAACAGTCTGCCCCTAAAACTGAACTCCTTGAACTTGAACCTAATACTATTTGAGTGCCATGATTTATCCTGTTTATTGACTTTTGTATTGTGGCTTTGCAACACTTGGTGTTCACTAAAAATTTCAGTATTTGGCTCTATACTGCTGTAGAGCCCCTTATTTGCATGTTGTAGGGAACAGCAAATAAACATTGATGTTAGTGGAGCAAACTTCAAGTGAGCCTGGATTGAATGTATCTTTTTTCCACAAATGCCACTCACAATTGAAATGTACTGGTTAGCTACACAAAAAGATATATGAAAGACTGGTGTCAACAATTCTATACAGATAAGAAACTTTCCAAACCCACCAAATTAAAGGTATCAAAAGACCAGAAATATAACAATGCATCAACGTCATGAGCATCCAAAGTTATTCTTTTGCTTGTGGCTTGCCATGGTAACATGAGATCAGAACTGCAGTAGAGGAGACTTTTCAGTAGTCCGAAGGATAGGGATTTGTGTTCCAGAGCCCAGATATCAAGACAGGTTTGTATTGAGTTTGAACTGATATACACAAATTGAAAAATAAAATAAATCATGAGAATAAAAGTCAAAATATTGTTACCTGGGTTGGTTCTCACCTGCTTTCTAAACCATAGTTTGATACACTGAGCCTTGGTATATTATACAAGATAAATAAGAGGTAAACCAACTTCTTTCTGAGGGGATTAAAGGGGTGATTAATTATGAATGTGAAAGACTGACTCAATCGAAACTTAGACTTTAAGCAAACCAAATAAAGTAAATTCTTTTATCAACACAGCTAAAAGAAAAACAACTGAGAGAATCACTTCCTTCCCTTCAGAAACCGACTGGTTCACCTCTTATGCCCTTTTATGCCCCATATATGGCACACCTGGTGGGTTTGGATACTACTTTCGTGTGTCTTCCAGGACACACTGGGGCATTAACTCTCACAGTTCGACTTCACTGAGGCCAGCTGAGGTCTTTCGATGGATATATAACTCGTGTTGCCACAAACCCCTATCGTTCAAACTTTTCCAAAACTTTCTATAATTTTTTAGACGCTTGACATGATTTGTTATGTCAGGAGCACAGGATCCCTGTATCCTAGTCACCTCACTGGCAGTGATACAGGGCCCCATTAGGCAATGTTGACAAGGTGGATGGTCTTCTAAACCACCCAGCACACTGTCAGCCCATGTATCCCCATGGCCAGCTGCTCCTGATGCAATTGGAGGAGCTAGTGTTTCTTGTACTGGGTGTCCAGGTAAACCCATGCTTTCATCTTGTCTTGCAGGCACAGTTCCTAATCAAGAGAGTCAAGATCATTTCAAGAAAAATAAAATCGAGCACTTTTTTACATGTTTGAAACAACTTTGAAAACATACATAAATAACATCAGGAAATCAGTCCATTATCCTATCCCATAAGACTACTGTTTATAGCCAAAATGCTCAATTGTAACAGTGTTATAGTTCCAGTCTAGAAATATATATCTCTCACTAAACGAGTTTTTTTCGCTCTACCTAGTTACGGTACTACGTAACTCACTATTGCACTATTATGTGTATTCAAGTTTTACAAGTAAATTTGTTCGATTGAATGCACGAACTTTCTGGAACGACACTTGCATAATGTCAATAACGAAACCCTGGAAAATATAGTTCAGCTTATTTACAAAACAACATTTCTGAGGGCATACTGTACAGTAAATAAGAGTTGCTATAAATTTACAATGACAATAATTTAATATACAGCAGTACTCACTTGAATGCGACGGTCGCGAAACGCGTCTGTGGCTAACATATCGCCATTCTTGTGGTAATTGCGCTGACATTACGGCTTCCACTCTCCCCACTTCGTTCTCGGGTACTTCGACCAAAACCTTGCATTGCAGGTACCACAGTTTAACCTAGACGACTGACAGCAAGTTAAGAAACAACAAGCAGCAGTTGTACTTACTTGAACACAGATCATTTTCAGTCGGTGAAGATATGCAGGGAAGACTTGAGGAAGAATATAAATTCACTGATCGACGAACACGATGCTCGCTACGAAAACAAGTGTGCTACACCCAATCTTTTGCCTTTGGTTAGCCATTACTTCATCAAAGACCAATAGAAACAGTTTTTTTAAATGTATTCTTTATTTTGACCAATAGTCAAGTACAATATATCGTCCTATCCCAATTTGTTCTTGCGACGTGCGGAATAATTCAAAATCTGGTCCACCATGTTTCTAGCTTAATAGTCAACTAATGAAAATCTTCCTAAGGAAGATTTCCTTACAGTGACTCCCCACGTTTAAGTCCTTAGTCTTTCAACCTTCGCTTAAGAGTTCGCTGATTCCTTGTAATATTATGTTGCTTCTCCAACATCAGAGTAATATGCCTATACGTAAGACCTCTGTAAAAGTAATGCGTAATAACATCTCTTTCTGACCCACAAGGTAAATCGCCGTGTCGAGTTGTTTCAGCTGATTCGTTTTTGCTGGAGCTGCTCGAGTTTCCGCTGGACGCCATATTTATTTAAAAGGGTGCGAATCTTAGAGCTTACTACTAGGTCTCAGGCCTTCTCGTTGAAATGCATGCGCATAGTTTATTTCCCTTTCATTTGTGGCGTGCGGTTAACTTTTGTTTGCAGTGATCATTTTGCTTTCATTTGCAGTGTGCGTTCAGTTTTTTTGCTCTGAGATTTTTTTTTTACTTTATTTGGGGATTGATTTTGCTTTCATTTGCAGTCTGCAATCCACTTTCATTTGCAGTGTGCGTTTAATTTTTTGGCAGTGTGCATGCGTTAATTATAGGAGTGCATTTGATCTTTCATTGGCAGTGCTGGTTTGACTTCATTCGCAGTATCTTTGATTTAGTTTGCAGTGATATTTTTTGTTATTTTGTGTCTTTTAAGTTGTCGCTAATGGACCACTGTATACTTAGACTTAGAACAGCTATTCTTCCTGGTAGTTTTCCTAGACTATACTTAGACTTAGAAAAGCTATTCTTCCTAGTAGTTTTCCATTAACTTGCACCTTTTGCCCGTGCTCTCGCATTTGACTCAAGGCCATCATATACCAAGAAAACTATTGTAATGTTGGGTGTGTAATTAGATGTTCCTCTCTTTGCTATGCCTGATGGCAGACTCTGTATTATTCAGAGGAAGGGCCAAATGCCTTCACCATGTGACAGACCCTGTATTTTATAACTTTCCTCCTTGTTGCCATGTAATTGCCACTATTAAAGTATTCGGTCGTAATGACAGAGTGTTTGAATTAGCAACGTTGAAAAATAAGAAAATAACTGGACTTCTGTTGGGTATATGGCAGGGCTCCACTGTATTTTTAACTATATTCCAGTTACTTTGTTGTCTCAGCTTTCGTGCTGAATCTGATGGCTGATGAAATATAAAAAAAGACCAAATGTTACAAAGGTAGTATGTGATGCGGTAGATGTCAAGTTTCACAAACGTTCATAATTAATCAATGACCTGTGATTAAACTTACAATGTTTTCAGTGTTTCCTTCCCCACATAAAGCTGGGTCAAAGTTACGGGGACTTGTTTCCTGATCACTCTCCTTAAGACTTACCATTAGAACCTTGATGTAATGTGTGGTGAGCCTCAATGTGCTGATTTTTGACAAATTCGTAAAGTGCAGCAAATGCATTGAGCATAGATATTGTGGAGCGTTTGCTTACTGTACCTGAACATGTACGTATCTTAGGAGTGGTTTTCTCAGAGGCCATCTTACTGGGTTAAGTTGAATTGAGCTATTTTATTTCATCATGTTCATCACACCTTGAACTGGTAATTGGTCAAAAGGGAGTTGGTTGTTATCCCATGCCCAGCCAACGGCCTTGGGTCACATACAATGAAATGCGCATTTCATTGCTGCTTGTTTTGAGAACATACATTAGTAGACATGCAGAGCAACCGGTTTCCAAGAATGTGCAGGCCTGTCATCATTTGAAAGGCCGCGTGCAAGAACGTCCTGTAGATTTTTCGGCCATTTTTGAAAGTGCTTAAAACTAGCTGAATTTTGGCATGTGGGCTTCGTTTCACCTGAGAAACATTGCTCTGAAGTTTTTTTCACTGGGTTGCTTTTCGTTCTCGAGAAATAACGTATGCAAAAAAGGCACACAGGTTGGAAAAACCGAGTGGTTTATTGCATACGCAATATCTCGAGAAGGAAGCGAACTTTAGCGCGAAAACTACGGGACATTGCTTATCATACCTGAACGAAACTGCATGCGAAATTTGGAGTGTTTTCGACAAAGTTAACCTTTGATTAAAATACCTGACGCCCTTTTCCCGCCGAGTCCCTCAAATAAACGAAGCCGCGCCTTTGTTATGATAAACAGAGCCGATCCTTTGTTATAATAGCCAAGCCAAGCCTTTTTTATAAGTCAAAGTCTTGCCTCGGTTTATTATAACAAAGGATCGGCCCGCCGCGACCGCAAGGACTTTGATTTTACTTAGAAACCAGCAAAATATCAATTTCACGCAGCTTATATAAGCTCAAATTTGTTGATTTCAGGTCAAAAGTGCTTAAAATGTTGACTCATGTTAACGCGCGGCGGCAAGGATGTTGATTTCTCTTAGAAAGCAGCAAAATGTCAATTTTACGCAACGTAAAAGCTCAAAAATGTTGATTTTAGGTCATAAAAGGTTTAAATGTTGATTTCATGTTAACCCGTGACGGTAGGGATGTTGATTTCACTTAGAAAACAGCAAAATGTTAATTTTACGCAGCGTATCAACTCAAAAATGTTGATTTCAGGTCTAAATAGGTAAAAATGCTGATTTCACGTTAACGCGTCACGGCAAGGATGTTGATTTCACTTAGAAAACAGCAAAATGTTAATTTCACGCAACGTATAAGCTCAAAAATGTTAATTTCAGGTCTAAATAGGTAAAAATGCTGATTTTACGTTAACACATGATGGCAAGGATGTTGATTTCACTTAGAAAACAGCAAAATGTTGATTTCACGCTGCATATAAGCTCAAAAATGTTGATTTCAGGTCTAAATAGGTAAAAATGCTGATTTTACGTTAGCGCGTGACGGCAAGGATGTTGATTTCACTTAGAAAACAGCAAAATGTTGATTTCACTCAGTGTATAAGCTCAAAAATGTTGATTTCAGGTCTAAATAGGTAAAAATGCTGATTTCACGTTAACACGTGACAGCAAGGATGTTCATTTCACTTAGAAAACAGCAAAATGTTCATGTCACGCAACTTATAAGCTAAAAATTGTCGATCTCAGGTCTAAATAGGTAAAAATGTTGATTTCATGTTAACGCGTGACGGCAAGGATGTTGATTTCACTTAGAGAACAGCAAAATGTTCATTTCATGCAACTTATAAGCTAAAAATTGTTAATTTCAGGTCTAAATAGGTAAAAATGCTGATTTGATGTTAACACGTGACGGCAAGGATGTTGATTTCACTTAGGAAACAGCAAAATGTTGATTTCACGCTGCGTATAAGCTCAAAAATGTTGATTTCAGGTCTAAATAGGTAAAAATGCTGATTTCACGTTAACGCGTGACGGCAAGGATGTTGATTTCACTTAGAAAACAGCAAAATGTTGATTTCACGCAACTTATAAACTAAAAATTGTTAATTTCAGGTCTAAACAGGTAAAAATGTTGATTTCACGTAATGTGTGACGGAAAGGATGTTGATTTCACTTAGAAAACAGCAAAATGGTAATTTCACGCAACGTATAAGCTCAAAAATGTTGATTTCAGGTTTAAATAGGTAAAATATGGCAGCCGGAAAATAGTGTTAACATCTGGAACTTACTTTGGTTATCTGGGACAATGATTATCTGCACTGAACAAATAAACATGAAATAAGCACTTTTCTAAATACAGCAACGTCTTAAATGGCTAAAAATCACGAGATAAATACATATTTTTCGACAAACGCAATCGTAGCTTTATGTCACGCACCGCCTAACAGAGTAACAAATTAACCCGTCTGCGCAAAGTACGGGTCTCCATACATCTGCATGTCCGCTGATCCCAGAAGTTCAAAACACTACAAATCATGCCAATATGAAATAAAATCAACGCAACCTGGATCACAGATCTATGTTACAATCGATCGCTACTTGTTGGCCATCATTACCTTTAAATGCAAAAAGCCGAAACAATCTAGTTACCAGTTCGAGGAAACGCGAGCAGAACCTGATCGCAATGCATGCCGGGAAGGGTCTTTACACCTCGTGCGTGGGAAAACATGGCGGTTGATACAAGAGAAATTTTATAAGTCAAAAACCAGTTCTCCCTTTCCAAACTTTGACACTAGCAACGCTTGGCAAATGGGCCACAACTCACGAGAGGGTATTTTTCTTGGGCAAGAACTGCTCTTGGACTTTGCTGCCTGGCTCGATCTGACTTCGAACGCCGATAACACGATTACGGTATATCAGCTACCTTCGAAGTTTCAGAACACATTTTGATTCTTTAAAATGCGCTGATGACTTACGGGTTTATCGAGGCTTTATGATGCCTCTCAACCACCAGGCAGGCACACAAGGTACTTTAATACTATGCTTAAGATATTAGTTGACAGAGTTCTAATGCGGCACATCTCTTTTTCGTTCGATGGTATTTTGTTTGCCGCTCGATCGATTCACGTGTTGTGTTTACGTCACAATAACTGATGTAAACAATCTGTTCCCAGATTTCCGCTCTATATACTATTTTCCTTTGACTTTAAGACAGCTAAGATTCAGTGGAATACACTATAAACAGTCTGCCTGTTTGCTATTCAACAAAATAATAAGGTTTCTTTTGTTTTTTGTTCAACAAAAGATCTCCAAAAGATGCCGCTTGGAAAACTGAGCTTTTTGCATACGTTATTTCTCGAGAACGAAGAGCGCCCCAGCCAAAAAAATTCCAGAGCAATGTTTCTGAGGTACAACGAAGCCTACATGCCAAAATTCAGCTATTTTTGAACACTTTCAAAATGGCCGAAAAATCTAGGGGACGTTCTTGCACGCGGCCTTTCATATCTCCTCAGAGCTTTATTATCTAGCTCTCTGCATGCACTGCAGGCCTATGATGCTCCCTCATCATAGGCCTGCAGTGCGTGCAGAGAGCTAGATAATAAAGCTCTGAGGAGATAATTATTGAGCTATTAGTTTAAACTTTGTTCTACTTACTGCTTTTTATTGATCCGAAACATAAAACTTGAAAAATAGATACTTGTTTTGAGGCAGTGAAACGTGACATTTCAGTCAATCATTTTTGCCATTACAGGTGTAAATGTTCACACTGTTCGATAGAAGCTGTAACTAAAGCAGAAGAATGCATTTGCTGCAAAGAAATCGATCGTGTTGGGGAGGCTATGAGCCAAGTGGATCTAGAGGATCAGTGTATAACCCTCCATTCTGGCTTTCATGATGTTTGTCTCAATCGATGGGTTCTACAAATAGCATCATTGAACCAGAAAACAAAAGCTAGAAAAAGCTACAGGACTCTTTTAGCCAAGGTCTCAGGAGTGAACAAGAGTGACTTGTTTGTTGTAACAATGTTATTACATGATATCCCTTGTTTATTGCTGAATATATATATTTTTTGCAGTATTAAACTGGCAGGCTGGACAGATGAAGGTTGGATGGCTGTTGAAGCTGTGCAAAATGTACTTTTGAGGGGAGTGGGGTGGGGTAATTGTGATAAAAAAATCATCCAAGCTACTTTTAGACCAAAAAATACACACATATAACAGGAAAAGAAAATCGTAAAGGGCTGAGAATGATATATCTTGAGCATTCAGGGTCCAAAAATCAACAAAATTCATGCTCAACCTAAATCACCCACCCATCCCCCATCAACCCCTGAAAGTTCAAAGGTCACTCCTAAGAATATGGCGTAGCTGTTTACGAGCAATTTCCTTTCGGGTAATTGTTTACGAGCAAGTTCTTTTCGTGTTGCATCGCTATTTACCAGCAAGTTCTTTTCATGTGGCCTAGCTGTTTACCAGTAAATTCTTTGAGTGTGGCATGGCTGTTTCCCAACAAGTTCTTTGCATGATGCGTGGCTGTTTACCAGCAAGTTCTTTGTGTGTGGCATAGCTGTTTACCAGAACATAACGTGAGCATTTCTTCTTCTTTTTAATTTGACTACAACATTCAAACACATTGCATCAGAGAAGGGAATGATAGTCGAGCAGCACCTTAGGCCCGGTTCGACCCAAATAATTAAATTCAGCAGTTGATTCAAACATCGAACCTAATTTAGTCAAACATAATTGCAAAACTGAGACACTATTGCAAATGGCAGTTAATGCTGACCAAAATGGCAGAAAAAATGTGGAAAAGACAAAATGTGGAAATGAAGAGCTTCCTTTTCTTGCAAGTGCAATCAGGGAGGCCAGAACAAGTCTAAGAAGGTGACTCCAGATCCAGTTAGCATTTAACAACTGAAGACAATTTTTGAATTTGGTTTACCTTCTGTTACCGCTTATTTCCGAAGACACATCACAGTTCAACTGTGACAAGGCTCATCCGTTCGTTCCTGTCACCTGTTTCTTCAAGATTCATTAATTTTGTCATTTTCTCTCAAAAACATGACACCCAGTATGCCACCAAACTCCCTGCTTTACAACCTGCTACACTCTCATCATTTTCAAATACGGAACAGCGCATACAGAAGTGGTTTATGCACATCAAGCAAGTATATTTCATGCTCTCAAAGCAAGAACAAGACATATTTTCCCACCATTTTGTTCCAAAAACTCCAATCAAGTTGTGTATGCATGACAAAAATAGGAAACATGCAGAACTCTGGGTAACATTATAAATTTTATTTGCCACCAAATAAAAACGTTTATGGCTTCTACCCACACTCTGGCACCACTTTAAACACAGTGTTAATTTTCAACCAGGAGTTTAAGATAATGAGGAAAGGCTGGGAGTACTGAAGGGTCAAACTAAATGGGGACAGGGTCACCAAGTACAAACTTGATCGAGCAATAATCACAAGATGATCGCAAGACAGTCTTATGACGTCAACGACAACAGCGAATTCTTTGGTAATAGTCATGAGTTTCACTGGAAAATAACTTAGCCTCGCTTTCAGCGACTGGTATAAGATGTGCCATTTTTCTCGAGTTCGTCCTCTTTGTCTCCAGACCTGACTCACTCCGCAAGTTTGACTGGTCTTATCCTCTGTTATTCAGTTGAGTACTTGTGCAGTTCTTGTTTTCTTCCAGTCGTGTCTCCTACACCCCAGTTCTTATTATGGGTCACTCCTTTGTCCATTGTTTTCACTCGTTCCTTGCCCAGGGTTCGGACCGAAGGGTTAGACTTGACCTGAATCTATCCAGGTTGGCACATGTAAATTATCATGGTGTTGGAGGTCGTACAGTAGATAAACTGAGTAGATTCGTCCTCTCAGTAGTGGGCCGCCTAAAACCTGAAATAGTCATTCTAGAGCTAGGTGTGAATGACCTAAGCCCTAACGGGGCCAGTCCCGAATGCGTAGGCTCTGAGATGGAGTCCCTTGTGCAGCTCCTGCATGCCCAATATCGCATGAAATTCATTGTGGTATGTCAAACCATAAACCGTGTTCTCTGTTCAAGGGGTAACCCATATCACAATGATCGCGTTGCACTTCTCAATTGGTACCTTAGCATAGTCTTAGAGACGCTACCTTTTGCTATTTTTAGGTGCCACAAAGGGCTTTGTAAGCCTCATGTTCCCATACTTTGTAGGGATGGAATCCACCTTAATCATAAGGGTCAATATGCTCTCTATAGGAGTTACAGGGGTGCCATTTTATGCGCTCTGAGATCTATTTCACTGTCATTGCTTTCATTGTCATCCAGGGTGGATCAGTTGACCATGCCCCCAGCTTATTTTAGGTCGCTGTTACTCCCACTTTCCTCGGTTTAAGCACATGCATAAATATGTATGGAACTTCTGTTTCCACGTTTTGCGTTATTATAGCACGTTCCTAGCGGTGGCTTTGCATTGGTGAGCCTGCCAAACATGTTACCATTTTTAATAGTTTATGGACTTTCACCTTTTGTTCCTGTGCCTAACCACTTTGGGAGTGTGCTTACCTGCTTGGTTTCTTGGATGCCCCTCCGGATCCGAGGCCTATTTTGTTTTTGCTTTCGTCTTTTTGTCACATAACCATCCCCTGTCAGCTACATTCTGTTTTTTTCTCTGTTCCTTCGCTTTGATAGACAATATGATGACCAGTAGAAATTCGAGAGTTCATGTAGCCTTTTCTGCATCATCTGCGTCGGGCACACACCCCCAGAAACGCCCTGGGAAGTCTTCAAAAGTTAATAAAGGAACGGGTTCCTCTGACGGGTTCCTCTGACCAGTGCACAGTCTCTCAAACAGTCTCCACTGTTACAGGATGTAGCAGCCATCATCTGAGGTGCTGTGATTGAGGGTTTAAAAGTGGCAGGGATTTTCCCGGATGTTCTACCAGATTCCAGCAACGAGGACTCTAATCATGCTGCTTCTATTCAGGGGTCAGTAGCAGCTGTGATTCAGGACATCACGGGTGAGCACAATCCACCTTTAGTTAATCAGAACAATAGCAATATTACCGCTCATAATGTCTCTGTTGCATCCATTCCCCTGGTTGAGACTGTTGACCGGCCCGAGCTCATGCATAAACAGATGGCTGTTCCGCTGGCCTCTTGAATCTCTGACAAAATTCAGTCAAAAATTTGGGCAAACGAATACAGTAATAGCCCACGTATAAGAACCTGGGTTTTAAGAACCTGTTGGGCTAAAATTTTCATTTTAAGCCCCCTCCACATAAGAACCTATTAAGGCTAACATTTTAAGTTAGGTTCTTATCAGTGGGGTTGCTGTAAAAGTGTATAGGTAGAAACTACTGAATTAAGATCATCATCTATTTTAAAGTAACTTCACATAACTTTTTTTCTTTCAAGCTTAAGTACCATGTTGTATGTCTATTGTGTTTGCCATCCAAATAATTCCCCAAGTATTTGCAAGTACTGTACTCTACTACAGTATCAAAGAAAGCTTTCTGACCATCTCCAACTCTGTGAGAATCACAAAATATTAAATGTAAAATATCAAAATATATCCCAATGAAATAAAAAACTGCAAAATATCAAAACAACGTAAGCTCCCAATGGGCAATGCCTCAGCTTCTCAACATGAATTTCTTTGTTATGTTTTGTCAAGGACATATACTGTACCTGCACTGAACTGTCTATAGGCATTGCTCTATGGTACAAATAAATGATTTATACTGTATTATGAAATGATATTTCTAATATATATAGTGTATTCAGATGAAATTCATATGAAAATATAAGAACCTATTTTAAGAACCTTGGTAGCCTAAATATGCTTTAAGTACCATTTATATAAGAACCTATTTTAGGCTAAACTGATTCTGATCAGCCCTTCCCATTACAATTTGCTTGGGATTTGCTGGCATGATAAATTTTATGTTGATTGAAACCTTGCCATGTTGATTGAAGCCTCTGCCCTTGAATGGATGGCTTACTCCAAACTACATATAGTGGGGATTCTTCACCTTGTAGACAATTTTCTTATCGTCAGCAAATCTCTTTCATCTTGTGCTAATAATTCAAGAGCATTCCTTCAGACATGTGATGACATAGGTGTCCCCATGGCTCCTGAAAAAAACAGTAGGTCCCAGCTTTGTTTTATCTTTTGCGGGCATCGAATTAGACACACTTAAAATGGAAGCCTGGCTTCCGGAGGATAAGCTTGCAAAATGTCGTTCGCTTATTCGGGACTTTCTCCCAAGAAAGTAGGTTAAGTTGACTAAATTACAATCTTTCATTGGGCTCCTTAATTTTACTTGCTCAGTAATTGTACCCGGTAGAACCTTTTTACGCCATCTAATTAATTTAACTGTATGGGTCAAGCGTCCACGTCACTTTATCCGTCTTAATCATGAAACAAAAGAACATCTTCACTTACGGCTTACTTTCTTAGAATCATACAATGGTAAATCTATCTTTTCGGATTATATTTAGCTTTTGTCCACTAAACTCCACCTTTATACCGATGCAGCAGACTCGCTAGGCTATGGCATCGTCTTTGGTGCACATTGGTTTTTTGGTCCCTGGCCTCATAGCTGGCTAGGGAGGAATATTATAGTTCTAGAAATGTTTCCCATTGTTATTAGTGTTTCTATATGGGTTTCAGATCTAGCAAATAAGTGCATTTTGTTTCATACAGTCAAGGTCTAGTAGAGGTAATCAGTAGAAAAACAACCAAAGATCGGCAGCTCTTTGTTCTTTTGCGTGAGCTCATCTTGCAATGTTTGAAACATAATATTTTGTTTCGGGCGGTTTGTGTGCCTGAAGTGCATAATGTCAAAGCTGATGCTTTATCGTGCTTACAGTTCACGAGATTCAAGTCCCTCGGCCAGGGTATGGATCATGCACAAACGCTCAATTTCTCTTCTGAGACAAAAATCATTTTGAGAAAACAACATTTTTGAGAACATTAAAATCATTTCGAGCACACAACAAAATTTTCCAGAACACTTAAATCTTTTTGAGAACACAATGAAATTTTCTAATACACAAAAATCTTTTTCAAAACACAATAAAATGGTCTGATACACAAATGCAAACTAAAACACAAGAAAATTAAGCGAAACACAACAAAATTTCAAAGTACTGGTAACTAACCCGACCCTGAAAGCAACCACAACCTAGGACTAGCTCTGGTCACATGGGCCTCCTGATCTTTGTGCTTGTCCTGTTGCCCACCATGTTTTGTCACAATTGTGGTGGTTGGAGAAGAGCAGATCACAAGTTTTGCCCAAAGTGCAGTATAAGTTTATGTTCATCTTCAGCTAATCAAGTGTCCAAGTGTCTTTTTATCCCAAAAGCCAAAGAGAGACAAAGCACCTTCCCGGGTGGAAGCGAAGTGATCACTCTTCCTGGAACAAAAGAGCCATTTACATTGAAAAGTATAAGGAAGACCTAAGGAAGACTTACATGTGCATTATGTTGTTCTTATGCCCATTACAAAATGCTTCAAACACAGAACTCGAGCGGACTTGCACATCAGAATTAAAGCTTAAGTGATGAATGGTTGAATGACATAGATCTGTAATGATAACAGGGATATATTCCCAGCATTTGACACTTTGCAGCGCTCTCCTGTCACTGTGTCCAGTGGATCTTTTACTTCTACAACTTTGAGTGGAGTCCAGTGCAGTTTTTTGGGTATGTCTTCCTAAGTTTTGAACTTGTCCATATCATGTTTTCATTTCAGTTTATAGATTTGTCACCTCTTTGGTGTACAAGCTTTATGGTTATTTTATCGAATTGCATGCATTTTTATGACACTTGCATATTCATGCACCCTTTGATTAGAAATAACTGCAATGTCGAGCTCTGTATTCATTTCTGCATTTGAAATAATGTGTGGTGGAGTTTATTTAATACTTCATTTTGCAAGTGAATATATGAAAGATCGCATATTTGAACTGCAGAGAAAGATATGAAGACATGCTTGATCATTGCAGCTATATTAACAACTGAAGCAGTTGTGAAATTAAAGCCTGAAAAAAATTCAGGCCTGAACAGGATTCGAACCCATGACCTCTGCGATACCAATCCAGTGCTCTACCAACTGAGCTATCAAGCCAACTGGGAGCTGATCATGTTGTGAGCTCGTTATATACCCGTAGACAGTGAAGAATGCAAGTGAATAGATGAAAGAATAGATTTTTGAATGGCAGAGAAAGATATTAAGACATGATTCATCATTGCAGTTATATAAGGTCATGGGTTCAAATCCTGTTCAGGCCTGAATTTTTCTCAGGCTTTAATTTCACAACTGCTTAAGCTGTTTATATAACTGCCATGTCATATCTTCATATCTTTCTCTGCAGTTCAAATCGAAAACATTTTACCCTAATTTTTTCCAATGATCATTTACTCGCCAGTTTAAGTGAAATTGGTGATTTGAGTTGTATCACCTCCTGCCTGGTTCTGCCTGGTTTTCTCATGGACACACTCTTAACTTGATACTTTTGTTCTCCTCACAAGGGTGTGTAACATAAAACCCTTGTTTTCTCAAAAACTTTAGAGATAAATGGAAGAAAGTAAATATCTTATGAGGAAATGGAAGAAAGTTAAATATCACGAGGAAAGGGAAGAACAATTTTGTTTCATTCAAAATTGAGATTTTCTTTTCACCAATAAACAAGAAGTAATTTAATTATCAAATTGCCATGGAATACCACATCCACATTCTTATTCAGTTGCCACCTCAGTGATATCGCTTAACACAACTGAGAAGCATTAGCGTTTCGAGAAGTGTTGAAGGCCACCGCCACTCAGCTGACCATGAGTCCCCTCAAAGATGGATTAAATTAATTTGGGCTTTCATTACATGCCATGAAGTCTACAGCAACATTTGAACACTTGCCTGGTTTTTTTGTCACAGATTTACAATTCGACAAGTTTTAATGCCACTAAATCGGGAAAGTTTGGCTACATATGAACTTTACAGTATCTTTCACATACACAATTGAAAGAGGAACAAATAAGTCGTTAAGGAAAAGCGAAAGGTTTCTATTCTTAATTTGAACCCTTGCAAACACGCTAGTTTAGTTTGATGATAGCAAACAATATTTGTTGAACTGAGCTACAGTACTTTCAGTAAGACCTGGCCCCAACAGAGCTCTGATGGGTACTCTCTTGTGAATTGCCAGCTGTATTCCTGCATTAATGTTCTTATGGAGTCAAATCAAAATGCTCTGTGAGCAAACTCCTGAATTGAACAGATGAATTAAAATATTTTTGGGGTTATGTTTAATATTATCTGGTTTAGGGAATATTGTGGTTGATTTTCATGTTTAGAGTACGAGCAGTAGTTCAGTGTTCACTAATAAGGTACCAAAGAAACAAAGGAACATAACTAACATTTGGATAAGAAGGCATTACAATTGAAACTATCATGCTTTTACATTTGACAAGGGTGGACGACGTCATGTGTTTTAAACATTTTTCATTTTTGTTTCTGGTTCACCAAGAAATAGTTGGCAGTAAATGTGGGTGAAAATTGAACACTGGAAATATTGAAAAATCAAGGCAATACTGTCTTAATGAAAGCATTAATCATTCTCTCTTTATCAAATGAGATAAACAGAAACGCGTTTTAAGTTTGTTGCAAAACAGCATTTTAAGGTTCTGTTTATACAGATGTACAAGGATACGTTCATGACATTTTCGATGGAAGTTTCTGATATGTAAAGATTCTGTGAAATGCAAAGTTTAAGATAACCCAGGTTAAGTGACAATTTTGATTTTAGTCTTGTAACTTTTCAGTGAGGTTTTCACGATATTGTTTGGCCTTCTGTTTTGAGTTTTAATAATCACCATATGTACAAAACAAAGCAGCAAAAAACATTTCTATAGAAGACAAAGTTATAATTCAGTTAACTTTCAATCCTGGGTTAGCATTAACCCACTTCCGAATAATCCTGCCCTGTTTTCAACAGGTTAACCTGACATGAGCACGCAATCCAATTGAAAACCAGCACTTGGTTAGCGGTCAACTTCAAAAAACAAGTGACCTTGATGAGCTGTAAACTTGAACCTGCCATATGATTCCGTGATACTGGTCAGCGGATGCCTTGTTTTGACAGGTGTCAATTGATCATAACATGGATGCTATTAAACAAACATTTAAGTTTACACCTTACTGCCTTGCGGCCTTACTGGACATCGGCCCCCAAACCATCCCACTCTGCACTAAAAACAGAAGAAATGGAAGGAACAGAAGGAGAAAGCATTCAAAGGAAAAGGAAGAAGGGCAAGAACACTACAGCAAAGAGGAGAAAAGCAAAACTTGTTAAAATCGATAAATCAGATTCTACTGTCAAGACAGTAAAATACAGTTAATGGAGCGTGACATACATTCTTAATGAGCTGTTCATGGCCGCATCACTTTCTATAGAGGTATTAAGTAGTTGTATTCCAAAGGTCAGCAAACTGTAAGCCTTATTGTAGCTAAACCTAAAACATTGTACCCGTGTTACCTTCAGAACGTTATAACGAACCAAAGCATTGGTGCAAAGCATTAAAGCACTATTCATGCTTAAGATGTTACACATGCTACGGTAAGCTGTTTGGTTGTACACCCTTTTCTACTGGCTTACAAGCAGACGATCGTCTCCATATAAAACTCGGACAACTGTTTAGAGGCCACTTTGAGTTCGTCTAAGCAACATGGCTATTACTTATTGTAAATCTTCCATGGCTCACCCTCGCTGCTCGTCGAACACTGCCTGGGTTTCTACCAGAAGTGACGACCTATCGAAGCTATCCAGCAAAGTCCTAAAACTCCATCTTCAATCGCTGAATGGGCTCCAAAGTGCAACTCCTCTCCCAGCTCAAGCAAGCATCGAAAGGACAGGCCAGTCAATCCAAACCAAGACCTGTTCGGCCTCAAAGCACTTGTCCTACAGCGAACAAAACATCTACGTAACAGCTGTCCACTGCAGCTAGTGGACTCGACGCCACACAAGGCCGGAATCTCCAGAGGACAACACCCCCTCTGGCCGTGCCTCACTGTCTTCTATTGAGGACATGCTGCAGTCAGATGCAGAGGAAGATCTCTTCCATACCAATCAGTCTACTGATCAAAGAGATGCCCTCAGTCCAGCACAGCATTCTGCCATCGAGGACAGTGTATCTCAGTCTGTGGACAGCGCTCTGCACACCGTTTGTGCAAACAGCGCCTTCAGCCCAACACCCTCCAGCCAAACTCTCGCAGCTTTGGGTATGGCATCTCCTTTAGGTCTTTCGAGGCCAGTGGACAAAATATGGAGGACAAAATAGTCCGGGGTGAGTACATTGATCTTGCCTTACTCTTAACCACCAACTTGCATCAGTCCCAGGCCCCTGAAATTAAGCTCTGCGTAGACGACTTGTCCTCAGGTCCCCTGGGTTCCCCGGTCACCATGGTTAGGAAAAGAAAACACATTATAGACTCATTTCAGAAGTGGCTGGAGGCCTAAATGGTGTACACATTGGTCATTGTAACTGCCTATCCAAGATGGGCCCTTGAGCTTATTAAGTACCAGCAGATAATTAGTCACGCGGTAACCAAGTTCAAAGGTCTTGCTTGGCTTTCATACAACCAGCAATTTCGTCGCTGTGCCTCTTCCAATTTGTCCCTTCAGTGGGACAAAGTAGACCTGGAGTTAAAGACGGTGACCTTCTCAGGCCTAGCTAAGCCCCATTATGGTATCTCCTCGAGTCCCTATCACTTTTAAGATGTCTGTCCTTCCGCTGACCCCTACAGAAAACAGCATCATTCTCAGACAGTGTGCTTCCAGGACTTATGACTTGCTGACATCCTTGAAGAAATGCCACTCCGTGCACCTGGTTGAGTTACAATCACTCATTGGTACTCTCCAGTTTCCATGTAAAGTGGTAGTCCCCAGCAGGACCTTCCATCAACGTGCGATTAATTTGACTGAGGGTATCCCTAGTTGTTTTCATCACATCAGGCTCAAAAAGGAGTTCCATAGGGACCTCGATATGTGGAAAGTTTTCCTCTCCAAATGGAAGGGGTGCTCCCTTATTCTTGAGTCCACCACTACCTCTACTCCAGACCTAGAGCTCCACACTGATGCAGCGGGCTCCGTGGGGTTCGGTGGTTATTTTCAGGAAAACTGGTTTCAAGGGCATTTGCCTCCCCATATGCTTTGAACTGAGAGCGCGGTGTAAGCATTGAGCGGCAAGAACTCTTCCTCATTGTTGTTCCCTGCTCTAATGGCACCCACTTTTCAAGGGAAAATGTTTGCAGTTTTGGTGTGAAAATGAGTCAGTGGTATCTATCATAAGTTTGGGAATACATACTCTCGAAGATGCATATGCTACCACCAAGCGCGATGTTGAAGATCTTAAAGAAAGTTTAAACGCAAACGAAACAGATAAAAAGACGACAGCCGAGAGAATACAAAAGCTTGAAGACAACGCAAAATTGAGCAGCCCTACAGAAAGAGAATGATGAGCTCTGTGCCAATTTTAAACTGATCGAGGATAAGAAGTTATATTTGGAAGCATATTCTAGGAGTGAAAACATTAAGTTTCAAAACATTCCAGAACAAGAAACGAACAAAGAGGACACAGAGATGGTGCTGCGCTCCTTCCTGGAAACGAAATTGGGTTTTGGTGATGCTGCCAATGTCGAAGTTCAGCGAGTCCATTGTTTAGGAAAAAAGGAAGGAGAAAGCCCCAGACCCATACTTGCTACAACCATGGACAAATTGTGTTGGAAAATGCCAAAAACAAACTCATAACTGCAATAGCTACAGAATAAGTGCCAGCACTCCCATTCCCCCTTTTAATGTTGGAAAATAGTAAACTGAAAACTTGTGTTAAATGGAAGTGTTTTGTCAACATTGCACAGGGAAGGGGAGGGGCAAAATGCGTATAAAATGAATTTTTCCAACCCTTGCGACCAAGGTTGTCTGAGAGCGCATAACTCTGTCAATGCCTTTTCACTTGACCAATCACGGAGATATTTGGCTTCTGTAACAGCCTGAAGCTAAATATGAATTAGGGTTAAATGGAGATCATGTGATCAACGGGTGACATCACAATGATGTCAGTCAATTTCATGGAGAAGCATTGGTGTGACATATAAGATATGCTGGCTTTTTGAAATTAATTGCCATCTTTTTTAACACAATTCTCACCAGAACACAACAAGTACATGTTGATCCTTGTTTTCTTCTCAACATCCGATGAGCAGCACAAATTTGCACTCTTCTACTGACGCGTTACAATATTACGTGACAGTTTTTAAAGGGATTACCATTTAAAAGGACATCATAATGACGTCACAGCCCAGTTTGTGAATCATTTTGATGGCGGCATTCAACTAAGCACACAAAATAACATACAATTACAGACTCTTGCTGATTGTAACATAAATTGAACAGGTTACAACGGTTTACGCCTGCATCATAACCACTTGTAACTCATTGGTAAACTGTTGGAAAACCAATGTAAACCGTGCCTTCTGACCCCAAAAGGAGTGTCTGGAATGACAATAGCCTATAGGAACACCCTTTCAAAGATATTAAAGTACTTTTCACCTACGTACAACATTTTGGAGAAAAAATGGGCCTTTCTTGAGATATTTTTAGCTGAGATATATTTTATTGCTTGTTACATGAGGTAGAAACGCTAAAAACCTCAATTACGAAAGCAGCAAATCAAGTTAGGGAATTAGGCCATAACCAGATATTAGTAGTCATTTTATTGAGCAAGTGATAGATAGTGCATGTGCCAGTTTGGTTCGAATTTGTAAATTTCAGTGTAAGTTATAGGCATTTACAATATATGAAAATTCAGACAACCATGGACAAATTGTGTTGGAAAATGCCAAAAACAAACTCATAACTGCAATAGCTGCAATAAGTGCCAGCACCCCCATTCTCCCTTTCAATGTTGGAAAATAGTAAAATGAAAACTTGTGTTAAATGGTAGTGTTTGGTCAACATTGCACAGGGGAGGGAGGGCCAAATATGTATAAAATGAATTTTTCCAATCCTTGTGACCAAGGTTGTAGATTCCTACGATATAAGGACTGTGGAAAGCTTTTTTCACTGGGACATCGTCTATGGGGAACAAACTACAAAATGTACCATGATCTTCCGTTTGAGATCGTTGAATGTAGGAGAGCACAGATGGCCTTCAGCAAAGCCCAGCCTGACTAACTGTACAAAGGGGAAAATTATGGCCTTTTGGAATGCCATTAGAACTGTGAGTTTAATAACACAAGTCTTAAATATTTAAGTTTTAGCTTTTCAGTAGTATTTTCTGTTCAACAACTGATGTCCGTTATTTCACCTGAAGTACTTTTTTGTGTGTGCTCCAAATTATGGTAGGTGGACAGGAAGGAAAACACGCTTCTGTTGGAATACATCTCTTCTCTTAAACCTTGCTTGCTTTTTCTACTCTCGAAACTAAGCAAGCTAGATTTCCACACAAATGTCGCGCTCAGTCAGTGATCTTTTCTATTTCTTTTGGTGTGTTCATTTACATGTATGTTTTCTTACTTTTTTGTCAGGGAAAAGTGTCCTACAGCTATGTAATTAGTTCCCTTGAAAAATCTTCTAATCTTGATTCTACGAAACTTTGTCCAAAAATGTTTGTTTATGGAAATTAACCCAAACAGTTTCGCATTCGAAATACCACTTCTGCCCAAAAGATGCAAATCAAACAAGTAACACTTCATCTCTGCTGGTTCACTGTTCAAAACAATACCCTGCAATTAACTGTAGTAATGGCTGAACTAAAAATTGCATCTCTGAATGTCAGGGGAATAGGAACCAACAACAAGAGAAGAGAGACATTTAACTGGCTCAGAAACAAACAACAATCATCTTTTTGCAAGTACACTGTACAGAAGCAACTATTGACATGTAGAGATCTGAATGGCACTACAAAGCTCTCTTTAGTTGCTTTTCAGGCAACTCAGCAGATGTTTGCATTCTCTTTAACAATTTTAAATTTGATATTTTGAAAACCTTTTCGGACCCCTCTGCACGTCATATTGTATGCGATACGAAAAACTGTTCACCCTTGCAAACATTTACGCTACTAATGAAGATGACCCAACCTTTTTTAAGCAAGTTTTTGATCACTTACATGACTTTGCGTGCGAAGAAATAATCTTGGGAGGTGATTTCAATCTTGTTTTGGATGTTAAGGAGGATAAGAAGGGCGGCCTTCCCAGAACCTACCAAAATGCTTTGATAATAATCAATCAAAATTGCAAAGAACTTAACTTAAATGATATATGGAGAATGCTGAATGCTGATAAAGACAGATACACATGTTGCCGAAAGAAGCCAGAAACTCAATGCAGACTTGATTTAATCTGCAATATCAAGCTCACAGACATTTTTCCCAGGTACAAAACCGATCATTCAATGATATTGTTTAAAATAGCCCTGCACTAAAACCCAAGAGGAAGAGGCTTTTGGAAGCTAAACACCTCGCTCTTGAAAGAGGAGGAATATTCGAACTTAATCAAAACAACTATTTACCAAACAAAAAGCGAACACCAGTCTGACAACTCGGTTAATCCGGGCCTGCTCTGGGATATGATCAAAATGAAAGTAAGAGAAAAATCGATTGTATATGCAGCAGCTGAAAACTACAAAACTAAGTCCTGTGAGGATATCCTTTACAAAGAATTATCAGGTTTGGAAAGAGAATTGGAGAAGAACACTGCACTCAGAGACACAAAAATCACTGCTACAGTCAAAACTTGATAATCTTAGAAGTGAGATGGAAGAAATTATTGAGTATCGTACAAAGGGTGCCAATGGCATAATGAAGGAGAAAAAAACACAAAATACTTTCTAAATCTAGAAAAACGAAATTACAGACAGGGAACAATTAGTTGCTTAAAGAAAAGTGAAAACGACTTTGCAACCACAGACAAGGAAATCCTTTATGAATGCAAGTCTTTCTTCAAGGATCTTTATTCTTCTAAGATGAAAACTGACTCGATCCTTCCAGAAACTGACTTTTTTTTCTCAGAGAACGACACCGCTTTAAGCAATGAGGAATGCAATTCCATTGAAGGTTTGTTAACTGAATTGGGATGTCTCAATGCTTTGAAAGATATGGAACCAGACAAAAGCCCCGGAACAGATGGCTTGCCCTCTGAATTTTACCAAATATTTTGGAGTGAAGTTTCCAAACCTCTGCTAGAAGCTTTAAATTGTGGTTTTGAGATCAGCCAGCTGTCTATATCTCAAAAACGGGTATAAAACTTAGTCCTGAGAAGAGTGAAGAACTTAACTACATCAAAAACTGGAGGCCACTTACACTCTTAAACTATGATTACAAGATAGCTACAAAAGCGATTGCAAACCACCTGAAGACCCATCTCCACAAACTGATAAACAATGACCAGACTGGTTTTTTGAAAGGACGGTTTATAGGAGAGAACATTCATCTAGTTGACAGCGTTATTAATTACACCGCTGCAAAAAAAATTCCCGGACTTCTACTTTTCCTTGACTTTGAGAACTCGTTTGACACATTGGAATGGTCTTTCATACAAGAAACACTTATTTGTTTCGGATTTGGCCCCTCTATTGTCCAATGGTTTAAATCCTTTTATAACAACACTGAAAGCTGTATTATGAACGGCTGGGCAAGCAACTTCTTTTCAGTCCACAGGGGTGTCCGTCGAGGCTGTCCTCTCTCCCCTTACCTTTTTATTCTTTCAGCCAAAATTCTGGCCAAAGCAATCTGGAAAAATGCAGACATAAAAGGTTTATTAGTTAGGAACACCGTGATTAAATTAAGCCAATATGCTAACAATGCAACTGTAATTCTTGACGGTTCACAAAAGTCACTCTCTGAAGCCCTGAGGATCTTAGAAAGCTTTGAGAAAGTTTCAGGTCTCAGACTAAACAGTAAAAAGACTGAGGCTCTTTGGATATGCTCTTGTACTGGCCAAAGTGAAAAACTGCACCCAGAAAAAGACTTCAACTGGCAAAACACAAAGGTTAAAGCAGTTCTGCTTTTTCACGCCTTCCAACCACACGTTCTAAATAAACACTCTATTGTCCTCGTGTCAGTGAAACGAATGGAGAAGGCACGTAACAGACTCTCAATTCATTCCACGAGTTGAGATATCAGAAGCTATCAGAACTGACTGGAGTACGTTTATGAAGATGTTTCTTGCTTTAAAGGTGGTGTGTTGCTTATCATGGTGTCACTCTGTCAGTATTACTACGGCAAATGCAGCAAATAAGCGAAATCGCCAGATGTCACCTGTGGATGATGCCGTTTATGACATGCTCGTCCAACTTACAAAAAAGCGAATTTGATGTGCCAGTCAAGAAAAGGTCTGCTCAACAAAAAGCGTCTTACGTTAAATTTTGCAGAAACAAATCAAAGTTTAGCATCCAGAGTGTAAATGGAGAGGAAAAGCTGTTTTTTGACAGGAAAGCGGTCAGGAAAAAGTCCGAGCTGTGAGATGTTGTCAGAAAGGAATTTAAACATTGCAAGGGCATTGGAGCAAGGAAACTAAAGCACCAACTAAAGAAGAGGTTTAAAGGTGTTAGCGAGCCGCAGCTCCAACAAGTTTTATCAAGAAGGAAGGCTAATCAAAAGGTGAATGCACATTTTACCAACAAGGCCATTTCACGATCAATCTGTGCTCAAGCAGTGCAGGTAAGATTGCATTTTGTTATGTAAAACAAGTAATACCAGACTGAAAACTAGTAGCTTTCCTTGATAGTAAAAGTAAAATTTTCAGACCCAGTTAAGTGGGTTATATTAATTTATTTTAGGTGGAATTGAGAACGTTGACAGGGTTTCTTTGCTTTTTTGTCGAGTGTCACATCAAGGAAAAAGCAGCAAAATCATTGCAGAATTAAAACAAAAAAAAGTGATCTTAAAATAATACAACTCGACGTTGTTCATGACATTTATCAGAGAGATTAAGCATGACGTTCCACTTCTGCCATCTGCCATTTGGCGTTTGTACGCCGAAATGAGTAGATTTGTGTTTTCGTGAATGTGTGATTATTTTCTCTTTTTTTTTGCCAGATTTATTTCAGAATTCGATAAAAAGGCTGAACAAAGTGAAATGCAAGGTCGCGTTTGCCGTTTGCTGTAGAACATCATGCTTAATCTCTGTAATAGTTCCACTGACCTGGTAACCTGTAGACCTGTAGCCTGTCGACCACTGTGACCAAAAGATTTTTTGGTTTCGTTTTGATTTTCATGCAAAGTCCACATAAAAAGTATTTTTATAAGCTCGCATTGGATAAATAAACAATTGCCTCCATTTGGCGGAAAAATTTGTGTAGGAAATCACTCCACGACCTTCACATACCATTCGTGATTGTTTTGAACTGTTCTCAAAATTGCACTCGCCTTAAGGCTTGTTCAATTTTGAGAACTTTCAAATCATCACAAGTGCCTCTTAATTGCAAATTGTACAAGAAGGTTATAGTATACTCAACAAAATTGCGATCAACCAATCAGAACGCGGTAACGGTGAGCTTTGTATATATCAACACTGATCCGTTCGTGCCTACTTCAGAAACCACTAAAACTCTTCAGTCTAACGTCGGAGATCTTCGAAAGACTTTGGTTGAAGCTCGGAAAGCTTCTGAATTCTTTGGGCCAACTTCGGAAATCTTCGGACGTTTTCAGATAAACTTGGAAAATTTTGGTAGTCTCCGGGTCAAATTTGAAAAAGTTGGAAAGTCTTTTCTTCCGAAGAGTTATCAAATTGTAGACCTGCTAGAAAATTTGCAAGTAAGTTATAACTTTTATTTAACATGAATGTTCCAAGTATTTCTGAATTTTTAGTGTGAACGAGTTCAGATATATGAAGATAAATTATGCTGACCAAACAAGAACATGTCCAAACTTGCAAGTTAAATGTCACTTCTAACCGCATTGCTTTCAATGTGGTAACCCCTTTTGTTTACAGTGCCAATTGAGATCATGGAGCGTTTTCAAAACAATACCGTTTCATTAGTCACGTAAATGGCTGTAAACAGCGAAACCGCATCGATTTCAAAACATTTAACAGTTAAAAATTGACAGACATTCAAACATCACATCCTCATCTTTTGCGTCAAGGCAAAATAGCTCCTGACACCACTTTTTATTTTTCCTTTTAGGTACGCCATCAAATTGACCTTGTAGACATGCAGCGTACGGCAGCAAAATTGCACTGAAAAACATTTCGGTACATCTTGCAGTACAGGACATTTTTAGTCAGCACATATGGCTACGCCCGCTTACTGGAAAGGGGAGCAAGCAGGTGGCAAAAGAGCTTCAAGAACTTTACTGTGAGGTTGGCCCACCAAAGGTTTTGCAATGTGACAATGGAGGAGAGTTCAAGAAGGCAGTTGAACAGTTGTGTCGGAAGCTGGAAGTGAAGATTATAAGAAGCTCACCGTACCATCCCCAATCACAGGGCAAAGTAGAAAGATCACACCGCACATTGCACAAGAAAATTATGTATGACCTTGGACATATGTAAAAAGTTTGAGTGAACTGGGTTTCTCAGCTAAGAGAGTACCAGAAAATCCTCAATGAAGAGCCAGTGGATGTCCTCGGTAGTCAGTCTCCATTCAAAGTTTTTACGAAAGAGAGACAAATGCAGTAACACAGAGATTCCCTTGGGGCTTTTGCGGCAAAGAGAGCAGCTCATCCAAAAGTGCAAGTGTTTTACCAAAGGACAATGATTTTACAAAACAAAGTGATCAAACTACAAAAATAAGAGCCAAAGCGAAGGCAGCAGACAAGGTTTGGGATGAACAATACATCCAACGAAGAATGAAAAACAATCCTCCCTCAAAATACCCTGTTGGAGAAACTGTTGATCCGTTTTCCGTTTTCCAAAAAAAGTCGGACTGCGCCAAAACGTCGTTTTGTAGTAGAAGGAAAAATCATTAAAAGAAATTTACGAATTGCAAAATACAAAATATGGTTTGAGAATCCAACGACAAAAAGCCATCAGTGTACTTGAATATCAGTGGGAGATATTACAAGTTTAACAGCCGAAAAAGAAAAACGCAAAAAAGATCTTGCTAAGGAAAGGCTAAAGAACAAGGGAAAGAATCTAAATAGAAAGGAGCACCTATCAAGTCATTGCAAAAAATTTTATATTCCTCTTGAACGCAAGGACAACCATGAAGCATTTTGGGATCAGGGCTTTGATATTTCGTTTAATCCTGCTGGAGATGGTAACTGCCAGTTTGCAGCTGTAGCTCATGCTTTGCAAGATGTCAGCATCTACAGGTCAAATGAAACACTTCGGCATGAGGTCATTCAATATTTATCAGACAATCCCAATGCCATGGATGGAAGTCCTCTAGAGCTATTCGCCGCAATGCCATGGTCTGAATATCTCAATACAACGGCACAAAATTCGACATACGGCAATCAGTTAACTCTTAAAGCCATGGCTAACCTTTACCTCGTAGAGATAATTGTAATTTCTAGTCTTGGTCCTGGGGGAAGAACTGTCATTAGTCCTCAGAACTGTGAACCTGTGGCTTGGATTTTCCTGGGCCATTTTTCTGAGGATGAAGGTATCCACTATGTCTGCTTGGTCGCTAATAATGGAGTTAATCAAGAAAGCGACGAAAAAACAGAACCACAAGAAGAATCACAAAAACAACAATGAGAAAAACAAGTACAACAGCAAGAAGAATGACATGAAGAAGAACAACAAGAAAAAGAAAAACAAGGCGAAGAAGTTGCGGAGGAAGTTAAACTGGAATCGCTGCCAGAGGAGATCCTTGATATGATAGTAAACCTATCCTTGACAGGACATAATCGAACAATTGTTAATACATATGATGCCCTAAGCCACACATCAACCAAATTCAAAAGATTAGTTTCTCGATACATTAGAAGACTACCGAAAATAAGCACTAACAGAGACATGTACCCTGGTCTCCACAGCATGAGACAGATTCTTAAGCAGTATGGAAGAGGTAGCGGACTTGTGTTGGCGTTAAAAGAAATCATAAACAGTCCTCAGTGGATAAATGCTTGGATAAATGTTCTTTTCACTGGCGTTGCAACATGGATGTATGTAACAGCCATCTTTTGGAATAAAGGAAAGAAGTAGGAAAAAAAAGGAAAGAAGTAGCTATTGAAAGCTACTTGCCTTGTACTTTCCAGGACATTGAACGAAAGCACTAGGTTTTTTAGGAAATGTAAAAGACTGTTTTCCACATATGTTAAGGTTATTTTATATATTCGCGATCAACAATAACAGGTATAACGACAATGCAAACCTGACTCTTTACACAATATCTTTAATAATTAGTTACCGCTATTGTGTTGACGTTGTAATAAACCAAGTTTTGTTCTATAGAATGTTGTTTAGTTTTTTACCCTTGTGTTTCCCATGTGCCTCAAGGGATGTCTAGCATATTTTCTCTGTTCAAAAAACATTTCAGTAATACAAAAGTATAGAACTTGGATCACCTGCTCCACCCAACCAACCTGCAAGTCAGCAGTTCTAGTCCAAGAGTCCTATCTCTGTCGATTGTTCTGGCTCCAATAAGGAACATCCAACCCACTCCCCCTCCCCCTTCCCCACCCTACCACCTTGCTTGACACCGAAAAACATCAGCAGGAAAGCATGGGCACGCAGAAACGGAGAACACAAGTTTGCAAATCTGGGTGGATATATGGGAAAGTTTGAAAAATTAAAACAGGCATATTCCTTATAAAGTGATGTTTGACTGAATTTGTCTTGACTTAAAGAGAACCTCGATCTCTTTCAAATGGATGGAATATCATCAACCACCAGTACTTCAAACGCTCTGGTATATAAACTTTCTAATCATACTTGGGTACTTCCTTAATGTTCGCAGACCATAATTATAACTTCTTCGGTTTTGTTCTCTGGGTTAATTAAAATACTAACTTGATGCAAGAGGCCGTGTCCTGAAGTAAGAAGTGCACAAAGAGAATGACAAGTTTGTAGCCCCTTGATTTGGAAGTCATAGCCAGTTTATTACATTTATGGCCAAATTTTATCACATTTATGGTTAGTGGTTTTATTACATTTATGGTTAAAAGTTATTACATTTATGGTTAATTTTTATTACGTTTATAGTTGGTATTACATTTATGGTTCTTATTACATTTATGGGTGATACAAACCTAATGTTTTAACTGCAAAAATCGGTGCCAGCCAAACATTGAAAATCAAGGGCAGATAATTTCGATGGAAGTTTATGTTGCACTTCAAGGACAAAATCTGGTGTCTCGTGATGTGTTCCTTTAGCGCTATTGGTCGTTTCTAATGTTATCCACTAACGAGGAAACCATTATCCTGTTATCAACTAACAAGTCTCTAATTGGTCTCCAATGGCTGGCTCGATGATCTCTTGAGCTTGTTCAATGATCTGTTGTTCCAAACATGCGTACATACATACATACATACATACATACATGCTTTATTGTTACCTCCCCAATGTAACATGATATGCTTATATATTAACGTTGTGGGTAGCGAAACAAACACAGCTTTCGACAGATTTTTTTCAGACTCATCATTACCGTATCCAACATAATTCCAGTTGCTCATCGCAAATATAAAAAGTTGCATAGTTTTAATGCACAGCAAATAGATTGATTAGAAGAAAGACAACCGAAGACAAGTCAAGTTTATGTAATAGCACTGCATACAGGAATGTTTGAAATGCGTCATCTGATAAGATCTTGCCTTTCCGGCCGCGCTTGACAGCCAGAGCATGATAATTCTTTTCTCTTAGCTACGGACTTTATTTTCCCAGCGATATCTTCGCTAATTGAAAAAGCTTTCGTTTCAACAGAACAGGTTTATTAAAAATCGAAAAAAAAACATTGAATGAACAGGATGATATTTATGATTCAAAATAATGTTACCAAAGCATCATGTCAAACTTCTGAATGGTTACATCTAAAGCTTATCACCCTTTTGCTTTTGCTCTAAATTCGAAGTTTTCAGCATCTTCTAAGGTTGTGCAGGTGTTTGCATGCTATGAGTGTGTTATTGGTGGAATTGACTAATATTATCCACTAACACAAAGTTGTTATTCTCTTTTATCGTTATTGAATAACAAACCACTCATTGGTTATAATTGCCCTGTTAGCAGATAACATTATTGACTCTGTGGGCCATAAAAATGCATGATCCCGATTGGCTCTAATATGTGATAACAAGAAATAACCACCAACACCAATTAGTCCCAACTATTTTGAACAAGTACCAATTATAGTGAACATGTGTTAGAAATGAATAAACAAATAGATAAATAAAAAATAAATAAATAAAATAAATAAACAAATACCAGTTAAAAACTTATGAACAGTAAGACTGTAAGATGTTTAGCTTGACTTTGTTTTTAAATGTTTTAAGGGGGAGGTGTTTAATGCTTTCGTCAAGGTGATTCCAAACTTTTACAGCTGCAAAGTGAATGTTGAATTTACCATAGTTTGTTTTGATGGTATTTTGATGAAACAAAACGCTCATTGCATTGCACTGCACATGTGTTTTCAGCAATTTTAGTACATTTGCCATTTTCCCCGCCCTCTGTAAGTTAATTACTAAAGCTCAAGTTTCTAGGTAAATGTGAGCATGTACGAACAAATTAATAATCTCCTTTCTTGTACGAGAAATACTGACCGCCCCTTCTAACTGTAATAGGGTTCAGTTACTATGCTCAAATCAAGCCGACTGACAAAATCAAGAAAAAAGAAGTGGTTCGGTTGGAAACTTACCAGCTACTGACACAGAATCTGTAGAATCATAATGGCCAGGACCACAACTTGTGAAAGCAACATACAATGGCTCTTTCAGAACAGGATCAGGTGGCACAAATGGAATGCAATAAGCCGACTCACTGGAAGAAACAACTACTGTTGGGTTTCGCAGAATGGGGGAAACGGTTTTCATTACGACGTCTCCCAGTTCATTGTTGAAAAATCCCAGACATCTAAATTCCTCAATATTCCTTTAAAAATTTCAGGATTGCTCTTTCTGATAAATTCACGCAGTTCTCCATCAGGTTCAAGCATTTGGTCAACAAACACTTGACGCAGAGCGAAGGTGTCCTCTGTTTCAAATTGTAACAAACCAAGAGAGCATACATGAGCCTGAGCATCTTCAGTCATGGTTGGAACCACCTTGTGGAGTTGCTTTATGATGCTTGTGAAAGCACAGTCTCCATCACCAACAACCTCATCTATTTCCAGATCAAATGCTGCTACATTTCTTTTTAATTGCCTTTGGTGAGCTCCTGCTACATCTGAGGTGGGTGACAAATCCAAGCACACTGAACCTAACACTTTCACAAACTTAGGATCGACGGCATAGGGTAAATCAAAAGCATCAAATGATCTCAACAAAGACTTCACATTTATGTTTTGCAAGACCTCAAATGTGCTGAGACATTGTGTGATTAAAACGTTAGCTACCTCTACTTGCAACATTTCTTCAACGTTGTCACAAACTAGGACCAGCCCGCCTGTGCTTTGGGATGCAACTTCATTTCCTTTATTTTCCAGAATAGTGCTATTACACTGGCTTGCTTTTTTGATGGGCTCTGTACTTTCTTCACCGTTGTTACCCTGTTTTTCACTTCCATTTATCCATTCTAAAGGAACTCCTAGTTGAAGATGAGCATCTCCAAAAACATCTGTTTTTTTCTTGGTATTCATGGGAAAAAATAAAATTGTCAGAATTGCGGTCGCCAGCTCAATTGAAATGCTGGTTGAGCCTACTAGAAGGGAACGGTTCAGAATCTGATGGACGTATTCATTTCATTCCACCACCAGGCGTAATATTTGATAAGGATCCCTTTCTAATGTCAATTCTCAAGTTTGCTTTAGCACACAATGTCACCTGCGTCACTGGTCCTTCTTTAACGTAGGCCCATCGATTGATACATACATCCAAGTTTTCTTTGATTTTGATTCTGTCAGGGGTGTTTTTCAATCTGGTATTTCCTTGGTCGTCTCTTGCCTAAAAATCAGTTCAAACTCTTTGCAAAATTGTGCATAAAGTGCGGAACGTTTATTTGCTGCACTTGTAATCCTACGAAATGCATGAAACAGATTGAGGAGGACTTTGACAGACCCAAAAACAGACATATTTCTCACAAACACAACAACAGTCATCAACGTATACGTGCGCCAATTGCACATTATCCCTGTCCAGCCTTTGTTTTAGCCCAGACAAAAAATCTTTGATTTCTGCTAATGCTGTCAATCGTGTGAGACACCAAGTCATTACCTCCCCTGAATCACTAAGTGCAATAGAACAGTTCTCAAACTGTTTTACAAACTTCCCCTCCACTTTCCTCGCAAAACCAATGTTTTTGCTTACTTTGAATGTGTGATCTGTTGATATAGGCGTCGACATAATTTTATTGAAAGAGTTACTGTATAATTCCTTCTTTAGGTCGAAATCCCTGAGAAAGAGATGCATTATGTTGTCATTGCTTGGCCAGTTGAAGAGAACATTATCTCTATTAAAGGGAGGATGGTCATCATTACTTCCATTTCTGCACGGTCCATCTTCTTCGGCTGACTTTAAATTGTGGCGACAATACTCTTTGAAGTTTAGAAACACTATCCCTTTGGCCGTTTGTAGAAAATTTAATCCCTGTAGTACCGGCTATTCACATAGTCCATAAGCCTAATGGTACAGGCACTTCTGTGTGATAGAATTAGTGGCAATGCTTTTTTCCTTCTGTTGAAGGCTTTTTAAAATTTCGACTGACAATGCACGTTCTTCATGTGTGGAACAACCATGTCTGCACAAGTATATACGTTGTATGATGAGCACATTACCAAAAAGACCATAGGCCACTCTTGGGTGGTACCCACTGATTGGATTAACAAGGTCGTCTGTCCACTTCCAACATGAAAGTTGTTTATTGTGACAGGGACAAGTGATCATAACATTGTACTGGCTGACGGGACACCAGATAAAAACCTTCGGCATATTACTCATGGCGGAAGGGGGATGAATAATTCCGTCAAACTTTGTGTCCTGAGGCTGTTTAGCATACTCTTTCATCAGTGCCTCGATGTATTCTATAACATCTTGCCTATCCTTCAGCGTAACACCATCAGTTTTCTCGGGTACAATGCAACAGGTCCAAACAAGAAGCAAATAAACTGCAAATGCAATAAAATTCCATTTCGTGAATGAGTCTTTTACTCCATACACTCAAATTCAGGACTCAGATTGATTTTTCCAGGACTCTAAAATTCACATTAACCCTTTCATTCCCAAGATCTTAATGTTAATTCTCCTTACTGTCTGCCATACATTTCATACTTTTTTTACTTGAGTTTAACAGATTTCCAGAACTTTCCAAGACCAGTACCCCTTTTCCAGGACTTTCCAGTCCTGGAAAATGCCACAATAAAATTCCAGGACTTTCCAGGTTTTCCAGGATCCGTACAAACCCTGCTTTATGCAGGCGGTCTACTCAATACTATCTGTTTGCAGAACAAAAGATCCTATTGTCGTTTTCTTCATTCTAACAATGCGACTTTATCCACGGTCTCTACCCACAATAATGAAGCGACACTTACCAGTAATCATCATATCTTTGAGTCGAAAAAACAAACTAAATGTGTTCATGGAATTCTTGAAGAAATATTCAATCTTCGACGTAACAATAGGACAAATGTGCTACTGGATCGCCCTGGCATTGTCAGTTTCCGCTAAACAATAGTGATTACTGCTGTGAAATTCTCCACTTACGTTGTCCGTATGTTCATGTGATCATCAATGAAAGAGGTGGGATTGGATAAATTTTTTTCAGTGCTTCTGAGCTCAGACTGTGCATTTGTCCACATGGCTACCTTTGACAGAGACCTCAACAATTCCTTAACTCAATGCGAGCCCCAATGTCGCAGCTCTGGAGAATCATCAACGACAATGTCCAACAAAGAAGACTCAAAACTTCTTCTAGAGAGAGACGGAGAAATTGGTCACCTGAAGAACAATGTTTTTCGGTCCATGACAAACTTTTCCATGAGGTGCATGGGTTACGTCGTGTACAATGTGGTAAGTTTTGTTGCCAAAGGTTTCTTGTTCAGCGTAATACCAAAGGACCATATCCAAACAGAGGTAGAAGGCGACGAAAGTGATTCAAGGGGAGTTTCATTTCTCGGATGATTGAATAATTAAGGTTACTTCCCACCTTCGCGGGTGCCCTTCAGGAAAAATTTCGTACGTGCGCCAGTTTCAATAAAACCTAAACAAACTATATATCGGTAGAAAGCTTAATAAATGTAGTTTTTGAGAAAAGTATAATTTAAGTGACTTTTTCCTTTGGGAAGTGTCAGCAGCCGGTAAACTGTGAAAGAACAGAGAGTTGTTCTCATGAATTAATTGGGTATCGAATGCCATGGCACGAGCAAAATGGCTGCACAGTCTTATTCAACAGGCATCAATCAACAAAACGGCGTGAGGCTTTTTTGATATTCTGATTGGTTGCCAAGATATCCTACTCCAAAGTTGAAGAAGCTTAAAATATACGAGATGCGTTGCATAAATGGTCACCATGGGAAAAAATATTTCAAATATGATAATTTCCTGACACTGTTTTGTTTGTTATTATCCAAGGAATGCTTTGGCCAAATTTTGCAAAAAATCTGTGAAATCTACATACCCTGTTAATTCGCTCAAAGTCAACACATTCTACGAGAAATCAAACGCAAGATTTTCGCTCAAAAAGGTTTGTAAACAACTCGTGCCGCCCCAGGAGATTATGTCACCTCTTGAAACCGCATGCCAATGGCATAACAGGACCTCCTGGCGTCAACTACGATGGGTTAGAATGTCCCGAGAAAAATGTTGCATTACAGTCACGTTTTCGATCTTTTGACCGGCAAGACGAAAGAAAAGCAATCCTGGCAATGGGTAAAGTTGCCAAAGGCAAGGGGAAATCCCGCGTCAAGAAACGAAACATGTCAACCAAAGGAGAATCAATCAAATCAAGTGAGAACATTCGGGCTGCTCTCATATCCGAAATGAGGTCTTTGGGGTAGGTTGTGTTTTGTTGATTTACAAATTATTTTAAGTCAAAGGAAAGCACATTTCCAAATCTATGTCTGACAAAATTTAGGTATAATGGTGACTTCTTTGTAAGAAACCTCGACGCGAGCGTGGCGCGGAGTACAAAGAGAGGAAAGGGACCCCGCAGAACACGCTACATACAATATTGCACGTGGGCACATGCACTTTTGGTGAGAACTGAGAACTTATTCTTGTTTAGCTTTAGGTTACCAATGTTTGCCTTGCAAGAGCATGTGCCATATTTTAAGCTATTGCTTCGTTAATTTTCCTTCAGAGAAAAGAAGTTGGCCCTGAAGATGCCAAATATGTGTTCCCAGAGGTCATTTTATCATACATAAGAAAAATTGTTCCAGGGGATGTGACAAAGGCGCTTGGCTGAACCAAGAGCCTTTGTCGCTTTCTGCGAGGCTTTTTTTCCTTTCTTCCCCAAAACCTTTCCTTTTTCTCTTCTTTGGCCCTGGTTTTTTCATTGATTTTACCCAAGGACTTCTTTCTGTTTTAGATTTCTCCATGAAACTCAAACGTGCAATGCACAAAGAAAATATGTAAATCACATGAAACAAGAACCTGCTTCCTGCGAAATTTCCTCTGAGATGTCACCTACTTATGAGATTATGACACCTTCATTGCTTATTAACTTTTATTGGAAACAAATTTTGTTAAACAATGTTGGTGATTTTTGACATTTTTAAGTTTTTTTCTGTAAATGTTAGATAAAACGATAAACTTCAATTTAGGCAAATAAAAGAAAAAATGATTTTTTTTCGCTCTTGACAGTGGGAAGTAACCTTAATTTCGCTGACCACTGCTAATTAGCGAAGGAGCTGTCACAAGCTAGTCAATAAATAATTTGGCCTTCTATAGAAGAGTTTTATATAGAGCAGGGCCGTTTGACTGGGGTGTAGCAAATGTCACGTCAAAGGTCACACACATGTTGGTCTGCATGGTACTGACATCATGTTTATGTTTTGCTAGTTCGGTTTGCTTTGGCTCATTTCAAAATATAATTTTGTCTGGTATCGTCAGAGACTGGTGTCGCTCTTCTTCAAGAAGACTACCGTATACATCAATATTTAACTGAGTGTTTTTTGTTTTGCTTCTTGAGCTCGATGTTTATCCCTCTCTTTGTTGACTTTGGTCGTTATCTGAAATTTCTGGATCCACATGATTCAAATGTAGATTCTCAGACAAATTTCCATCTACTGATTGCATAGTTGAGGCCGTACAAATTTGTCTTAAGCACAGTAATTCGTTTTTTGCAAATGACAACTTTCTTCAGATTCATGGTACGGCTATGGGTCCCAAAAATGCATGCAGTTATGCTGATCTAGCCATGGGAATTATTGATAAGAAAGCCAAATCACGGGAAATTAAACCCAACCTGTGGTGGAGGTACAGGGATGACATTTTTGATCTTTGGACCCAAGGGCCTGCTAAACTCGATGAGTTTACGCATTATATTAATTCTTTGTACCCACCATTAAATTTACTCTAGTTTCATCTCCCAATTCACTTAACATACTAGATCTTACTCTCAATCTGGTGGACGGTTTCATCCAGACTGATATCTACTCCAAACCTACGGATAACCGTATTTACTTGCTACAGAATAGCGCATGCCCTGCCCATGTTACGAGGGCCATTCCCTATGGAGTAGCTACCAGGATCCAAAGGAATTGTTCTACTGATGAGGCATTTAGTGAATGCTCTTCTGAGTATAAGGGTTATCTAGATAACCGGGGTTATAACCTGAATTCGGTTTCACAACAGTTTGAGAAAGCCCAGTCTATTCCTAGACAAACATTGCTTCAGCTTCAAATTTTTCCACTTGTGCTTGATTTCAACCCTCGCTTACCCAGCATTGGTAAAATTATTAGGAAATACAAGCACTTTATTTATGATTCACCATCTCTTGGAAAAATTTTTCTCGTAGGGTCCATCATTCCTGCTTTTCATAGAACTAAAAACATCAAAGAAATCTTGAGTAGTAAGCCTCGTGAGCAACATCACACGCCTGATAATCAGTAGGGTTGCTTTAAATGCACAGCCAAATGTGATCTATGTTGCAATTATTTAAAGGAATCCAATTGCTTTACTAGCACTAGTACTAGCAGGATGTATCTTATTATGCAGATTCTTAATTGTAAATCTAAAAATGTCATCTACTTGGTTACGTGCAAGAAATGCAATGTGCAATATGTTGGTTCCACAAGTAACGAATTTAAAATTTGTTTCCGCAACCACAAGTCTTCTATGATCACCAAAAAACATACTTGTGAAGTTGCTATTCATTTTAACAAATAGCCTCATGCTCTGGCAGATTTAGAATTTTTAATTGAACAGTTGTGTAATCTTAGTGTCAATAGTAATAGCTTTGATGACCGTTTGCTCACAAGAGAGGCCTTTTGGTGTGCTCAATTATGCACCCTCACACCTCATGGACTCAACAATAGGTGCGAGTTTAATTCCAGGAATAGGATTTGCTATAATTAACACCATCTTGCTGCTGTATTTTATTTGATTTTATTTGCTTTTTAGCGGGCGTTTTGCTATTTTTATTATTACGTAATTCTTATGTAATCTTATGTAAAATTTTTTTTATTTCTTTGTTCTCTTTGTAAGTTATTGTTTTGTAACTTATCTAAGGCTTTTTCATTTTTGTAAATTTTATTCCGAGTATTGATATTCTTAGTGTTGAAGAAGCCCGAATGGGCGAAACGTCCACTGAATTAAAGACCTCCTACGAGAAAAGTTTGCACCTTTTTCTGTTTATTCAACCTAAAATAATTATTTTATATATATTTTAAATCAAGAGGTAGCTGTCCAAGCCGCCACCAACCCAGATAAGGTGTGATCAAATACATGCGTTGTCTAGATCGATTACCTTAATATACCACGTTGAAGTGGAAATACGGAGATGATCACAATTTCTGTTTGCAAGCTTAAGCAGCTGCAAAAGAACAATTAATGCAAAAAAACCTGTCTTCTCTTTTTTTTGTACAAGTGCTCTTGTGGTGAGGCATTTGCTCTCAAAGTTGGAGAGATGCTTCAGTTTATAAACCGAGGTGGACAAGAGGATGCCCTTCGGGCTTTCATAAGGAGCCAAGGCATTGGATGCAATGACATCAAGTTGGTATTCAATGGCACTCAGTGCCATGGCAGTTATGTAAGACAGCGTGCTGCCCCCGAAGACTGCCTAAAACAACTTGATAAAGGTATTTTGGATGTATTTTATTATTAATTTAAGAATTTGAATTGACTGTTTTTAGCTGGAACCACCTTTTTTAAAATGCTAACAATGGCAGGCCAGCCGGGCAGTTTTCAAGCAATTTTCTTACCTAGCTTGGTAAAAGATGAAAATGGAAATGATAGAGACTGTAGGGCTGCAAACATTAAATATGAACCTCAACACCTAAATTATCTTCACATGCAGTCCTCTGAAAATGATCTAAACATTGAGCAAAACACAAAAAACACAACCCACTTTAGAAGATGGAAGTGTCAAAAAATAGTTCTGTAGAGAATGGCTCCCATGACAAAATGTATTTGAAGTACAGATCTGCAAAGTCCTAAAGGCAGAACATCAAGGCAAGAAAATATTCAGATAAGTAAAAACAGCTAATTGCCCAACTTGTCATTAAATTGGGATGTAATAATTGATAGGGATGAATTGATTACTTGGACTGTGATGTTATCTCAATTGATTACTTTATGAACAGATAAATTGTGTAGAATTTAAACTGTACCTACCTTCCATAATTGAATGACCATGTGGCATGTGTTCTTCTGTAAACAGTTGTAACTGGCTAGCCTCTTAGGAAACTGTCTTAAGAGCTTTTTCCTATCATCCCCATGAGGCTAGTCCAGTCCCAGGTCCCACTACCCTTGTCATCTGCATTTCTCTTCTCCCATATTGAGGAAGTGACACCTCAGTTGTTGATTGCCTCCATAAGTTTTTTGAGATGTTCTGACTTTTTAACTAATAATAATAATAATAATAATAATCGATATTTAAACAGGGTGACCCCTTCAGTCGCAGGACTGGTATCAACGGGGGCCCTGTATAACGTAAAATAAAAAGAGCATGTATAAATAATATATATCTATAAAAAACTAACTACTTTAAAAGATACGCTGAAATGTTTAAAAAATTAAAAAGCTTAAAAAGGTAATAGCGTTCTCATAAAAATTGGATATCGAATTGAAAATGTTCTAAAAAATAACTTAAGAAAAAAAATTGGAGATAGCCTTGAAACTTTCCTTAGGTGGCAAAATCTTTATGTTCGTTGGAAGGCTATTAAATGTGCATGCACCATGATAATAAAAAGACTTTTTAGCAACATCTAAATGAAATTTGGGAAGTATAATGTCAGTGATTGACGATCTAGTGCATCTGTTAAAAACATGTTGGTTGTCGCTCTGGCAGTGTAACAGGAAATAGTCTTTAAAGTATAGAGGAACTTCTCCGACCAAGCACTTGTTAACTAACAGTGCACAGTGCTTTTAACTGATCTTTTTGTGGTAGAGGAAGAGCTCTCCTTGTCATCCCACTACATTGCATCTTCAATTAAGTTTTCTAGCAGAATATCTGTGATTCTTAAAGGGATACTCTACACCATATTTCGACTTTTGCTCAAAATGTAGCATATGCACTATAAAAACTTATGAGAGACAGAAAGAGCGGGAGAAATAAATTCTAGCGGCTGAAAACTGCGCTACAAAAGCAAAATTTCGCTCAATTCGAGGACCAGAAGTGAAACGGACGACTTTTTAGGCACATGATCAATGACGTAGAAAGGAGAACTCGATTAGCGCCATTGCTTGTTTCACAAAGTTTATAGTTAGCATGGAATCAGGGGATTCGTGTAGTTCTTCTTCTGTTTCTTCTCAAGAACATTCTACAGAAGACACAACCTGGGAAGACTGTCAAGGAACGCAACCGTATCTCTTTGAGCCTTACGACAGTGAGGCTAGCTCAGACATGGACTCCCCAAATAAGTCCGATGAAGAAGAATTCGAACAACTGCAAAACACAGACTGGTAAGAGATCAATCTACTTCTTGTGGCGAGTTCTCTTTACAACAAAGTTATCTTGTCATGGTCTTTGTGATGGAATTGTTTTACGTGTATTTTCATGCGTAGATATCCACAATATTGATGTGTGAAATAATTCTCAGCTGGAATGTGTTTGTACGTTCATATGCATAGGTCATAAGCTCTGGGTCATAAGCTAAAATCTCGATTGGAAATTGTAGGTGTAAGTGTGGAAGTTGCCAGAGACTAAATCGAGTTGTAGAGTGCATTTGTTGTGCCGAAATGGACTGTGTCATAGCCAAAAACAATGAAGCTGTTGAGGCAGAAGGACTGGCTGAACCTCCCATTTGCATCACACAGCATCCAGGGTTCCACGCCGTTTGTTTGAATCGCTGGGTTCTACAGACAGCATGGTACCAGTACAAGCAACAATACCAAGATTCTTACGAAGGGCCATCTAAAAAAAAATAGACACATAGCCTACAGGCAGTTGGCGAGGTGGTGCTGGGGTCTTTTGGGAAAGGAAGTGCGAGTGGTTCTGCCATCATGTGCTGTGTGTTGCACATGAGCACACTTCCCGCCTCCAGGGCTCGAAGAAGACTTTGTATTTGAAGGATTTCACTTTCCAGACAAGTAATTGTTTTAATACTGTGTAGTATTGCAATTGGGCTTCTAGTTGACCCTACTAGTCTGTTGGGGTTTTCCTTGAGATTATAACTGACGAAATAATTGCATCTAGGGTGATTGGGTAAGATACTTTGAAGAACATATTTATATTGTGAAGATGGTAAACATTCTAAGATCCTCATTTAATGTTTTATTTTCCATTTCACTTTGTGTTACTGAGTCAGTCTTCTAAGACTGATCGAAGATCCTTGCATTTATGAGATCAGTGGAGTATTACTAACAACAACAGGGACTGCGAAGGGGGAGGGGCTGGCAGGGCTATAGCCCTACCACTTTTATTGCTGGGATTTATTTTCTAGGACTTCAGATGACATTGATAAAATTTGGATTTCACCACTTGAAAGTAATATTGGCCAGTAGTATTGGCCAGATTTTTTAGCCTTACCACTTAAAAATGGTCTCTCCTGTTCCTGAACAACAACAGCAATACTCTTTATTTTCTTTCATTTTAGCGGAGCCTCAGCGCACGAAGCGCGCCAGCAAAGCACCATGGGTAAATAAAATTGGTAACCCATCAAGAGAAAATTTGGTTATGACGTCAGCGTATGAGCGAGCAAGCGAGCGAACGCCGTCCATACAGACTCTGAGGGAGGGGGAGGGGCGTCTCAAGGTATCCCTCACAGGAAAGCTAAGGAATGCCATCTGTTCTGGCCGGGAGTTTCCAGAAAAGTCAGTGAAAAAAAAAAGAAACTTAGTTCTATTTGTTATGTTAACAAACGATCGGAGGGGTTGATCTAACGTTTTCAAGATAGGGTTTAGTTGAAGCAGAACGTGAAAGAGAACGGCAGAGAGCAAGGATTAACAGCCAAAGAAGTGGCGAAGAAGATCGCGAAAGAGCGGGCCAGGGCTAGAAAGGAGGCGAGATAGTACTGAACAATGCTGTGAATTAGATCGAGTGAGGGCTAGAGAAAGGAGATGAAATAATACCGAACAATGCCGTGAGGCAAAGCGAACGACGGCTATAGAAAAGAGCTGGAATACCCAAAAAATTTACTCAGAAGACTACAGAACTTCACGCGTCGAGATGTGCAGCCGTCCAAGAAGTACTAATCACATGATTTCATCAGGTGATCAACAAGAGAAATCAAACGTGTTTCTTGTGTTTAGAGGAAAAAACAGCGGGAAAAAAGTGGTTGATGCATTGATCTATCGAAAAGATTAGATCAATTCAGTCTTTGCAACTTTTGCTGGAAAGTTTTTGCCTATAGGATTCAAACTGAAGTGAACTGCCAAATTGTGGTAAGCGACTTTGTTACATAGAAACTTTCGCATTTTCCATAAAAATTATGTAGTTGCTTCGGCGAGATAAGCTTAGAAGTTAAGCTTATATCTTCAATAGGAGTTTCAAAGTCTCCCTGATTATCTGATTTGGAACCATACTGGGAGAAATTAGATAAATTTCAAACAAGACTAGGGTCATTGTTGAATATAAAGTTGCATAAATTATTGTAAACAAACAAGTTTAGTTTTCTGTCGTTTTTCGCCGTATACCGATAACCTCACGTCTAAAAGTAATAAAACTGTATTTGTAAATACTGCCAGGCGAGTTTTGAACTTTTCTTTGTGTTAGTAAGGACAGCCGCTTTGTAGACTGCTATAATTTCTTCTTCTGTTTACCTTTGGAAGAAGGAAAACCATCGATTTGCTATCCTTGACAGCTTTTGACGCTTGTAATTGTTGTCATGCATACTGCGTTTACAAATTATGGAGACTTCCTCGTTTTGTTTGTCTAATTTATTGGGTTTAGTGAAATGTTTGGCTTAATTTCTTTTAAGGTTATTGTTAAAAGACTGGTAAAGCTACAGCCGAAAAAAGGACTACAAAGCCGTCGGCAAAAATAATATTCAAATTACGCTTTGGCGCGAATAATTATTAAACTTGAACACCGCAAGTCTTTGAGATTTTGGACGTTTTGTGGCTTCTAAATGCATTTGTTGGCTTTAACTGGAATGATAATCAATCTTAAACGAATTTTCTGTAACATTTCTGGCGTCCTTCGTTTGATTCAGGTGTAGTGATATGCATATTGTGTTTAAGTAGTTTTCCTCGGTTTTGTTGTTGTTGTTGTTAAAATGTCGAGTGGATGATTAGTATTACACTAGGCTTGCTGAAGCAGCAAGTATGGAACATAATTTTCCAAAATACTAAATCCATACACTCTTTTGAAACGTGGTAAATTGTTTATAGCACCTCCATATTCCCCTTTTGCACATGAACATGAACTATTTTTTCTACATCAATCAATGACCCTGCATGCAGAGAAAGCTCTACACGGAGATGATTCCATTGGTGCCACTGCATTTGGGGATACACGGTTCCTATTTTTCAATTTTTTTAAGGGGGTACGTGTTCAACTTTGGTGCATGTAGGATATATTTTTTATCCATTTAGCTGTAATTTTACTGATGTCTTAATTAAACATATCTTGGATTTGGCTGACCAAATGCACATATGCATCAAAACCTCCGAGTGTGTTCAATTGTCTACATGTAGTGAAGGCAAAATATGTGTAGATGGTATACCTTACTTATAGCTTACTGATTAATTTTTGACATAATTTAATGACAAAATTATATATTTGATGGGGCCACCCAGTAATTAACAGTCCCCGTAGTCCACAATCTTTGTGGAGAAAAAAAAAAACACATCAATTATTGAAGTATAATTATATAATTATAATGGTAGCCTACATGCTGTAAGTGTTCATCCACAAAGTGTTATTTTTACCATTAATGCCAGGGGGATTTTTTCATTGTGAATGTTGCAATGTCATAATTTTGCAGTAGGGAATGGATCTCATTATATTCCTGTGTGCTGTTCTTAATACTCCACAGCTGTCATACCTTTAACTGTATCTTTTACAGTCACTTTTGGGAAGTGTCTTAAGGCTTATATGTAGAATTCCAGTATTTTTGAGTTATTTTTTTGTAAAAAAAATACCTCTTAGTCGGCGCATCGGGTATGTTATGGACGGGTCAATGGGTGAGTGAGTGAGTGAGTGAGTGAGTGAGAGATGTATGTATGTCACACCAATCAGATTGGATCTACTATGAACAGCCAATCAAATTTCTTGTTGTAAAGGTAAATGGTACGTGAGAAACACAAGGTATGTATAAACACAAGGACTTTGGTAATTGAAAAATAAAGAGTGACGTGTATGTTGCCGGTTTGTGATTTTTAGTCCGGTTTGGAGGGGAGTGTGACAGTTACATACATACATTGGGTTGTTTTAGAGTGCATAATTTTCAGTGTAATGGTGGCTAGTTATGAACGAGATGACTCATGAGTTTTGAAGCAGTTCATGAGTAGTAGGCAAATGGCAAGAGATATTTTTATTTTTAATTACAAAGGGTAACTTGATAGTTTTGCTTTTCACAAGGAGTTAATTCAATTAGAGGTCACGAATCGTCTGTTCTAGTTCTTAGGACATGTTTTAGAGGAGACGAGACTATTTAGATTTGAAGCAGTTGTAACGTTTACAATAGTAAGTGCAGGTAACGACTGTTTTGTTCTTATTGCATGCAAATACAACGAGATATTTTTATTTTTTAGTTACAATGGGTAATTTGACACTCTTGTTTTTCACAAGGTAGTAAATTCAATTAGAGCTGACGAATCGTCACCACTTGTTCCCACGAGATGTTTGCTATTTTTAGTTACAAATGGTAACTCGACACTTTTGTTTTTCAATGGGAGTAAATTCAACTAGAGCTTACAAGTTATCGGCTATTGTTCCCAGGATATTAAACAAAAAAGCTTTCATTTCTAGAGTGTTTTTACGTCTCTGCAGTAGCAGTTTAATATTTTTATTTGATGGGCATTTTATGACATTCTTTTCAGTCCGATATTTTTAAAGGTAAAAAGTATGAAAACTGTTCAAATGTTCTTTGAAGACTGTGTGGCACCAAGTTAAAGTGCAATTTAATTAAATCAGACTTTCAACGTGTCAGAGAGGTTTTTTCTCTTTCTTTCAATTTTCGGTGAAGTGGTGTTGTTGCGTTGTGTTGTGTAAAAAGGGTAAACTTACAACTCGTATAAAATGCGAAAAGTTCTCTTAACTTGAGTATTTTTGAGCAAAAATTCCTCTTGGGGGCTGGAAGGACTCCCGAGGGGGTACTCCCAGAAAAATTGGTTGGGGGTGTGCGGCCCACTTCCCAAAACCCTTACCCTATTTATGACCAAAATCTGCGATATTCCTTACCCTATTTATGACCTGACCAAAAATTCGAAACCCTATTTACGACCTGACCCTCAAATCAAAACCCTGTTTCAGACCTGCGTTATAATTAGCTCCCTAGTTCAAACCAATGTTAAATTATCGTAAAGATATAAATTTGTGAAGGGCTTTTGTTGATTTTCTTTTCGATAATGATGAAAAAGTGGCTTCTTCTTAAAGCATACCCATATCAAGGCTAGAGTGCAAAAACCGTACCCTATTTATGACCAAAATCAGCTAAAATCGATACCCTATTCATGACCAAAACGGCTGAAAAACCATACCCTTCGGGGCCGAACAGACCTATATAACCCATATAAGGGAGTTCCCCCCCCCCGGGGGGGGAGCGCTACGTGATCGGTGAGTGAGGAAGTTATGCATGTGCGCGTGTCAGACCAATCACAGTGTGGGTTGTATCAAAGAACGAATAAGATTGCCTGTTAGAAAATAAGATGGTATCTACATTAATCTGGAGACGTGTCAGATTACTGTAGTTTGTTCAGTCAAACATTTTATGGCTTACTATTTAGTTATCTTACCATTACCGATGTAACATCGTATGTACATCATAAACTCCCAGTTTCTTTCTTGCTGTACATCGCAACCAAAAAACTTGTCAAATCAACCAAATCATTACCGTAAACAGTTCCATGAATGCTCCTATCTCTGAGACTTATAGTTCACAAAAAAATAACTCTTGCACGCCTTGCGTGCCTATGTTTTAAAAGGTAGACAGTATTAATAGCATATTTTATGGAAAAAAACTGAACTATTGATGGACGTATAGCATGAAGGCAAATAGCAATGCACAATTATGTTACAAAATACATGTACAAATTCAAACCACCACTGAGTCAATTGGAAACATTGTAATATTTAGATTTAGCCAAACCTAAAAGTGAGCTCCTGGGCGGGGTTGCTCAAAGCCCAAGTAAGCTAACCCAGGATTTTGATGTGAGTTTTGTAACTTTGCGTTGAGGTTTTTTGTTTATGTCTGGCCTTCTGTTTTGAGTTTCAATAATCTCAAAGTACATAAAACATAAGCAGTGAAAAACATTAGTATACCTTCTGAACAACCCAGCCTTGATCAACAAGTTAACCTAGCTTGAGCCCACGATCCAATGGAAAACCAGTACTTTGTCAGCGGTCAACTTTTTGAAAAACATGTGACCTTGATGAGCTCTTAACCTGAGCCCATGATATGGTCATATAATACTGGTCAGCAGATACCTTGTTTTGACAGCTGTCAATTGACCATGACATGGATATCCAATATCATACATGTACGATTAAATCATGGCCACCATGTTCCGCAGTATTGGCTTCATTGGGCACAGCCGCCATGATCCACACTGCTAGCCATGTTGACCATGAAAAAATAGTTCTATGGTTTACTATTTGTACGTGTGCATGTGGTTCTGTTTCTATAGTTATGGGGCTCCGCTTGGCAGCAGCCGCTGGGAGCTCTGCCATAAAGGTGGCTGTCATAAATTTTTTCACAAAAAATGGAAGGAAGCAATAAGTTCATGGTTTAAGGTTACTGTATATCTCGAGAGGTGTTTTGCATCCAAGAGAAGTAATGCTCCCCTTTTACACTGTAATGTAGATACCTAATGATCAAACGAGACCAAGAATTTTGAAATAAAATGAATCATCTGATAATCCAGGCCCCCTAATGGGAGTGTCCAAATAACCTTTAGAAAGCTGCAGGTCAATGCAATTTTTTTGCTAATTTAATATGTTAGTCAGGTTCTAGACCCAAAGTGCTTAAACAACATGTCTGCATTTTGCCATATTCAATTTCAGTGAAAATAAAAGTTACTGAACAATTATGAAAAAGGATTTTAAAAAAATATATGAAGTGATTGTACAAGAATCACTCTTGGGAAAAAAAAAATTTCAAAATAAAATATCCCCTGACATGTTTTTGTTGTTTACATGTCAAATTTGCTACATCGCTTAGATGCATGACACTTCAAAAGGCATATGGTAACCCTAAAGACACAGCATTTAAGACAGAGTGATTCTAAACTATATCCTTATTCTAGATCTAGACTACACAATTGTATCACTGTTACTCAAGACTGCATAACCTTCATGATCTAAAGGCAAGGACAAGATCAGATCTACTGACTTTTTCAAAAAGAGGAAGCTTGGGATTGGATAACCCCAGATATGCATGTTTGCCAAGATGACTTGACATCCCAATTTGTTTACATTTTTTTTTTTTAACCAGCACATTCAATACAGACTAAGGACAACAAAAGAAAAGCCACTAACTGGAATGCAAATGGTTTTAAGACCTAAATGGAAGATCAAGATGTCTATAATTATTTGGACCAGGACAATAAACATAGACTCAGAAGAAAGTTGAAGCCACTAGATGGAATGCAAACAATTTATAGACACTGCAAATGTGTTACTCTCTTCTTTTCAGTCCAGACTGAAGTGTTATCATGTTCAAGATCATATATTTCATGAAAAGGTTACAAGGATCATATTTGAAATAATTTTCCTAATAGGCCTATTGCCATAGTGGATGACATCACCCCAGCAAAGACAGGAAGATCTTCCAGTGTCATTTGTTGATTGCAATTATACAAAGTAAGTAAGAAAGATACCAAATTTACATTCTCTAGACCTGCTAATTAAACTTTGACAATCCTACCTGCAAGACAACTCAGAAGATTTGCATGAACTCTTCAGATCACATGAAATACATCAAATGAATGATTCTTGATCCTTCTCAAACAGTACTCAACAATAATATTAATGACACAAGATGCAGCTATGGTCCTGACAAACATGATACCTGTGCTGACCTTTCATGAAAGCATATACATTGCTGATGAAAACTTTAAATAAGCATAAAAGCAAATGCTTTCAATTAATTAAATTAGGAAAAAAGTAAACATAGAGTTCTAGAGCTGGTATTCTTGGGTTGCACTGTCACACAAAAATTAATTCGAATTGACCATTCAGTGGATAAATTCAAGACATTGTGATGTTATGGGAGATAAATAAAGAAGACACTTTTCCAAGTTTTTAGCTCTACAGGCTGTGCATCTTCCCAAGCTTCAGATATTTGTTAAAATATTTTGGGCAAATTTACAGAGCCCAGTATGAAACTGCCATGTTGGTGTACCTCCATTGTACACCAACATTGCAGCAGGCAAATATTGTAAACATCTGGAGGTTACTTTGGATATCTAGCTGGCTGATTATCTGAACTGAACAAGCAAACATCTAAATATTAAGCACTTTTCCTAATACTTTAACTTCTAAAAAGGCTAAAAGTCACGAGATAAGTAAGTATTTTTTGACAAATGCTTTCGTAGCTTTATGTTACGCACCAACATAACTCTGAAATTCAAAATGTGCTTGTTTCCAAACAAAGCAAGCTATTAAGGTGAAAAGTTGTTAAAAGATATAAATTTATACCCCTCTTATGCCTGATGAGGATAAAAACTTTATCTGGTGGCTCTTTAGTTTTGGATTTTAGAAAATGATCATGTCACATGCAAATGAAGATTATCCTTGAGGTCAGATTGGGTAAGATTTGAGTCCTAGATTGAATGGTTTTTTTAGCATGAACATCTCAATATTAATTTTATTTCACACAAATTAGAACCTAGAAGTTCACTAAATAGCTTAATTATTTAAGTGCGTGTAAGGCTTATCAGCCGAGGGAAAACAGCAAGTTCAACTCCTCCTACATGTACATGAAGGAGTTGTTTGACTCAAGAAAATAGCTTATAGCTTCTGAACTTATTAGCTTGCAAAGAAAGTCACGTCTGATAGCACAAAGCCTAGCAGTTCCTTGGGAAATTCTTTGAGGAATTCAAACTACAGAAGTACTGTGAGAGATTAAATTTTGGGGGGCTAGTGAGAATGACTTTTAGGCAAGTACATCATAGTGACAGCTTACTGAGAGGATAGCCCAAAAAATTGGTTTTCATTTCTCCACACCCTGCTTATACTTAGTAATACTTTGGGAGATGGTGCAAACCATTCCAGCAGAAGTGAAGAGCACTAATTGTATCTTCAAGGTACAATAGATACAAAAATCTCCGACTTTACACAGGGGTATACTATTAACTTTTGATATTTTGGGGGGAGATATGGTAGAGATTTAGAAACTGAGTAAACAAAGGATATACCAGTAATGATTAATTAAAATGCTGTCTTTCTGCTTAAGGAGGTAATAATGTCTCCAAGCACAGGAGACAGTTTTGTTACATGATCGAAATTTCCATTACATTGAAAATGCATGCTCTTTTGCCAATGATCAAATCTACAGGTGGATATATACGACTTCTCCCACTTCATATGAATGTCCTAAATATAATGGGTGACACCTTAGAATGTCTGAAAAATTAACTACCCTGAAAATTGATGCTTGAAGTACAAACAGCCCTATGCATTTTAAGCTTCCTTACCAAGAGGAGAGGAGTGATGTGAGTAAACAATTGATAATCTTTTATGTTGTACTATCTTGTTGTGACTCCTGTAAGTCAAAACTACGTAAGACAGAAATACCACTAACAGCTTACTTGTTAGGGGTTCAAGCAAAGTTTCCCAATAATGTATCCTTAAACCACAGGAAACATTATTTTTCAAAGAAATACTTATTACAGTCAAACTCACAAAACCGTAAACACCTAAAATATGCCTGGAATGTTTATTGTGTAATAACCAATCACAAGTGAGATCTCAAACCATACAAACCACAGAACAAGGATGTATTGCATAGGTCATGGAACTATAAATACATGTATAGTTTTGGTTTTAGCTTTGTCCCAAGATACACCCTCTGTCTTTATATATTACTGAAAGTCTAAATAATTGCTATCCTTTTGTATCAAGAACCACATCCAGTATTTAGTTTGTGTACAGTTACTCAAGTGAAGCGATGGTTAATTTGCCACAGCTATAAATAGGGATGAATAAAAATTTAAAATTTTGGTGGTTTTGCTAACCTTGGTATCATCTTTGGTTAAACTAGCAACTCAGTTTATTTTAGCAAACAATTACAATCCCTTGGGCCCAGTGGTTCGGTGATCTAAACACCCTGGAAAGATTGACCATGATAAATGCACAGGTTTGCTAATTTTGCAATTAGTTGTGGCAAACAGTAAACACCTCACATTTTCCGCTGTTCCTTCACAAATAAATTTGCACTTGATTCACATATTACAAAATATAATGGAAGACTTCTATTTTCATCAATATCACTCGTTTTTCATTGTTGTCAAAATTATTATAATGAAACGAAATAATGAAAGTACTGATTTGGATCGTTTGCGCTTGAATGATTCAACGGCCACTAGTTGTGTTGGCCCAGAACATTGGTTTGTGAAAACAGTTTTCTCACGTTAAAAATATCCCAAACCCTCTTCACTAGTGTTTAAATAGCCTGTAACAGCAATTATCTAATTTCTTGTGTAACAGAAATAGAGGATTGATTTTGAGACTGGTCACAAAACAAATTTGTTCCATAACCAATAGAAATTCATCCGTTTCTGTGGTGTCTATGGTTGTAGATCTCGCTCATGATTGGTTATAACACAATAAACATTCCAGACATATTTTAGGTGTTCACGGTTTTGTGAGTTTGAGTGTAAGGCGCTCCAATAACTGTATAGGTACCATGCACTTCAATTGTATGATCTTATAACAGTGGTTGGCCTTTTTAGGGACTATACATTATAGTACATTGGCCAAAATACAAATAGTCCAAAAATGAAGAACAGTCTAGAAAGTAAATTTAACAAAGCCTGCAATGATTACAAAATGATTAAGCCTTGTTATTGTTTTATTCAAGCAACACATACTTAGTATAAGCTTTTGCTGACAAGGATAGTACAAATCTGGAACGATATTCCCACAACTCTGGTTGCTGTTGTACTCTCTAGTGAAACCACAACCTGCATGCCTCTTGTAAGATTTGTTTGTCAAATAGAACCAATAAAAGGAATCCATTTTAGCATTCTGCAAACAGAATATAAGTGGACATAAATAAATAAACAAATTAATTATTCAAAATTATTCCATTAAATTACTGCAACTAACATAATAGCCACCTAATTTGTTATAAACTAAAACTAGATTCTAACATGGGACCTACAGAAATTTGATTACCTATGGTATTTTGAACTTTAACACCCAACATTTAAGTACATTGTATATGGGAGTAGACTCTTTTTCCTTTATGTTCTGAAGATACTAATTTATGCACTGCATCATTTACTCTGTACTGATGATACTGCTTACAAAATTCCAACAGTTAAGCTGTTCTATATATTTAAATGATTCTGTGGCTATTTTATGAAAGGGCCTGTACGGTCAAATATTCTTTGATGGCCTATGTAATTTAGTAATGTACAAAGATGTTCTGATTTCACTTCCACTTTGCTGGCAATCAAATTGAAAATCGTCAGTGTAAAACGCAGACTGCGGACTGCAGACCGGGGTAAAATGCAGACTGAGAGCAAAACGCATACTGCAGACTACAGACTTCATAAGTACATATCATTTTATAATAATAGTATCAGGCGCTGATCTTAAACATGATTATTCAGGCTAATTGCAGTGAAAGACTGCACTCCGGTCAGCTGAGTCGTGCTCCGGTTAGCCTGGATATCACTTAGGTTAGCCTAAAAAAATGCTCCAGTTAGCCTGTTTTCAGTTAGGACTCAATGGTCAGTCTGCATTTTAGTCTGTAGTTTGCGGTCCGCAGTCTGCGTTTTACACTGACTGAATCAAAAATCTAGTGTAAAATAAGCTTACTTACACTGTAACACTGTAATCAACCCTAAAGCCTACCACTATCAACAATGAAAAATATCAGATGGCTCACCTCTTAATCTTTTCAAGAAAGCACCTATTCTTGTGTCAACATTTCATGGCGTTCAACTTCGAATTTTTCTCTTCCGGATCTTGTTAGACCTTTCGTAAACACGTTGCTTATGATCTGACATGTTTCTAACTGAGCATTAATTTTTCCGGTACCTAATGAGGAAAAATCACTTGAAACCTAAAAACTCGCATCAAAATAGTTAAATCCGACGTGTTTTGCAGGGTTATATACTTGCCACGAGCGGCAATGCCCTTCTCGAGAGGGGAAAATCCGCTGAGTGCAGGTGCAGGGCTACGTGAAGGGCGACCCAACATGGGACGATTTGTGTAACAAACGTTCGAAGAGATCTAGATAGGGGAGGGGGAAGGGGTGGCCTCCTAAGTTTCCCTAAAATCTGCCCATGAATTAAGGCTCAATTTTTGTTTTCATTATCACATCACCTAGACCGCGAGCAGTCTCTCTCGTCCTCGAAAATCCATGGGGAAGAACGCAAAACAAGTAAACGCGCGAGCGTGACTCATGACTGTGAGCGTGATGTGCGAGCAACGATGCCGCGAGCCGCTAGTAGCGCAAGTTGGATTATAAACAATTATTGGCTGAGGTTTTAGTGATATCCGGAATAATCAAGGTCAAGGTAAGTGAAGCTGATAACACTAACCGAGACCTTGATTATTTCGTATATCACAAAAACCGAATCTAATAATTGTTTTATTATACATTGTTTTAAAGAAAATAACGACAAACAGATTATCGCACCAAACACAGTTTATTTTCGACAAGCCATGTTCTTACTTCGCTGTCCGTGAACTTGACATTACTCTTGAAAATCATGCATGGCATGCGCAACCTACAGATTATTCACTAATCTGCTAGCAAATTAGTGAATAATCTGTAGATTGTGCTGTTTCCCAGAATTAACTGTAGTTTTTTCTTACTTTCTTTTTTTAGCCAATGAGAAGACAGATGGTGACTACAATGTATAGATTGTTTTCACATGACGTCATCACTTTCTAAAATCCAAAACTAAAGAGCCACCAAAGTTTTTATCCTCATCAGGCATGAGAGGCGGTATATTTATATCTGTTTACAATTTTACAGCTCAATGGCGTGCTTCATTTGGAATCCAGAGCATTCTGAATTTCAGGGTTATGGAGGTGCGTGACACAAGGCTACGATCGAGTTCATCGAAAAATATATACTTATCCCATGATTTTGAGCCTTTTTAGAAGTTAGAGCATTAGGAAAAGTGCTTATGTAAACACTTTTTTGATCAGTACTAATAATCAGTCGCCTAGATAGCCAAAGTAAGTTCCAGATGTTTACACTATTTTCCGGCCGCCATATAGTCCTAAAGTGATGACGTCACAAAAATAAAATTTTTGAAATTATGGGACATGATGTCATATTTTTTATAGAGGAACCTAATAGAGGCCCTCATCCCAAAATTAGCTCTAAATTGCAATTCCCGATAGAGATATAAGGGATCAAAGTTTGATAGCATGCCATACAAGCCCTTCAAAATTTGTTTCAGTTCCTTTAGTTTAGAACTGACTCAAAATTAGAGAGATTTATATGGGGCAATACCAAATTTTCATTCTTCATATTTCGGCTGGGAATTACAATTAAGAGGTAATTTTTGGCAAGAACCCTTTTTTAAAGGACGCTCAATTCGAAAATGGCGCCAAATCCCATAATTTCTCAAATTTGTTTTTTTGTGACGTCACACTTTAGGACTCTATTTGTGTTCCACGGAGGTACACCAACATGGCGTTTTCATACTGGGCTCTGTAAATATCTGCAAAACATTTCGACAAATATCTGAAGTTTGGGGAAACGCACAGGCCTAAAACTTGGAGAAGTGTCTTATTCAGTTATCTTCTATAACATCATAATTTCACAGCTTTTTCCAAAGAATGATTTTCGATTTATTTTTTTATTGTGTGACAGTGAAAACGATCTATAGTGATTTTAATTATTGACAACATCCAATTAAATAACTGAGGAGCTCCGCTTTTAGGCTTGGCTAAATCTATATATTAGTATATAATTCTAATGAAATTAATTTTGACTTCAGTCTGACTATGGCTAGATTTTACTAATTGTATGGCTGTTTGTTTAAAAATATATTGCAATGTGAACAGTGAATTGATCAAGTCATCAGCATTCACCATCTTTATTCACTTATCACTATTCATGATACCTGTCACATATGAACTCACTTAAATGACCTTTCTGTCCATGAGTTCTCATAGCTCAGCGGATAGAGCGTCCACACAGTCTTCAGGAGGTCACGGCTTTGATTCCTGGTGGGGACTCAGAATTTTTCTTTGTCCCATGCTCGTATGTTGTTGATCAATACACCTTTCACACTTCAAAACCTGAGCTTAAAATTCACCATCTTTATTCATTTATCAATATATTGCAATATAGCTTTTAAGGATGAGGACGATCCTGGTGAGGAAAGTCACTTCCTAAATCTTGATTTTAATGCATTGACTGCAGCCTGTTTGTCAGGGCGGCCATAATCTGATGATACTAATCGGGGAGCATCAGCTCTCTTTAAAACAGAACTTTCAGTGCCTTGGAGAATTTGTATAACACTCTCTTTCAGGTTGGCAACATACCCTACATGAAAAATGAAAGTGTAAGTGGGGTCTAACCATGCACATGTAATGTTAATATGTAGATGAAAAAATTGTAAATTTCAGTTTGCTAAATTCTTTCATTCTTCACTCACCATATGTACATTTCACTAAAATCTTCTTTACTGTATGCTCTCCTTTCTTGTACTTTGGGAAAGCAATGTTGAATTGTTCTCTGCCATCTTGCAGTGTTGCCTGCTCCCTGTCACCGTTTTTGTTGAAATGCAGGATTGCAATCTGCAACCTAAAAAGATAGATATTTTTGCTTTTGTTTTACCTTCCATTCAATATGACATAAATTCAGTGTGGTTTTTTGGCAACCTGAAAATGTCACATTTGTAACCAAGATTAGTGTGCATTATGATGTTATGATATGTTCAAGTCTTCATACCTGCTTGTCATTCCATGGTACGAAAAGGCCACCATTTTTGTAGCAAAGTGGTTGTGGACAGAATGGAAGGCCTCCAGAGAAGATGTAGCATGTTGTCCTGAAATTTGCATTAAATCTTTCAAGAGTGACCCCTTTGTCAGCAGCTCTGTGAGATTTTCATAGGGTGGTGTACCTACAAAAAATAAATGATTTCACCTATAGTGATAAGCATCTAATCCCTCCTTACAACTATCAAATATGAATATGCATGTATATATGGGGGCTATTAATGAGACAGGCTTGTTGATATCGAGACTTGAAGAATTTGGAGGTTTTTTTAACTATGTACCTGGCTTGAGCCATTTTTTCTTTCTTTGTCTCCCATGTAACCTTCCATGAGCACACTTAGGAAACAATGGATTTTCATGTCCAGAATGCTTGTTCATGAGGTGATTTGTTATGGACAGCCATTTTGCCTCCTTGAGGTCAGGGTCATCATCTGTTGACGAGGCACACCAGAACATGTGGTTGACAATGCTCTTCTTCCATTTTTGAACCACAGCACAATCCTTTTTTTTAGCAAGGGCATCAATCTTCTTTCCAGTGAATCCCAGCTTGTAGTGAAGGTGCAGGAATTACATTTCTGCGACACTGTTATTTTCGTACCAATTCTTGATTCAACCATCTGTTCACATTCCGACCGGCAAACTGGCCAGAACTGAAAGAGGTTAAGAAATGAAGACTCTGCCTCTAGGAACAGGTCTTGTTGGTGGGGAGGTGCATTTTGGGGAGACTCCCTGTGAATTAATAGAGTGAATTATTAGTGGGCTTGTTCTCTTGAAATATTCATAGTTTGTTGCTACAGTAGATCACAGTACAATGACTGCATAATGTTGTATAGGGGTTGTGATAGATGGTTCGCTTACTTGTATAAACAATCATCAAAATCGTCAGAACAAGTATCATCATCATCATCATCTCCATCAATGTCTTTGGGGTCAGGGACGTATGAAGGGTCATCATTTTGCTCCATTTCTTCTTCATTGTCTGACAACTCCTTGTCACTCTGGACTGGGGTCGAAGTCGTGAAAAATTCTTTGAGAAGGGTGCACTGAGTTTCTTGACTTTTTTGGGCGATGGACGTTTGACAACCTGCAAAGATATTTCAGCACAGAGTTGTTTTTCATCTGACTGGACGACCCGTGTTTATGATATACAAGGAAAATTATCATGGTAGTTTTGTATTTCTATCACGCATTAGTAGAGAAACCAAACTTGCCTGTAGCAGTGCGGCTGCTTCGAAATTGTAGAGAAACGTTTTTCCCTGTATTCCGGGTTTGGGTAGCAACCTCTACAACTGCAGGCAATGTTTCCTCTTCATTTATTTTTAACTCCTCATTATTTTCACCAGAAGTTGACTGCAATTCCTCCCTCTCATGTTCCGCGAGGATCTTAAAATAGCAGAACACAACTGAATGAGTTTCCCTCGTTTTCAATTTAAGCTTATCTATTAAGGCAAGTTTTAATTTCGTCCTAAACATACCCTAGCAGCTTCTTGTTTCCTATAAGGTCCTCCTGGCGGCTTCTGTGCATGTTTTGATGGTCTGGTGAGAGCGTCTTGAGACATGTTGTCATGTCGTTTTAGCTTCTTCATCTGTGGAGGACCATTTTTAAAAATTGTAGGAACAGCATTGGGTTTCAAAATATTTTTCATCTTTAAGCCCAGAGATTTCGCTATCACTGTCTGTTCCTCAAAGGAATCCTCAGTGAAGTGAGCGCTACAAAGTCGGCTAGTCTTTGGGTTGAAAACATCAGAACAGGTGTTCTTCACGGCATTCGTCCATAGCTTAGTAGTGGGCATCTTCAGGCCATTTGTGAAGGCTTAATCCATCTTTGCGAATGTTAGAACATCCACCAGCTATACAGCGATGTGGCATTGTAATATGTTCCACTTAAGCCGAAGGAGTGTTACGCACAGGGCCGTGGTCACGTCGCACTGTTCGGGCTGGTATTAAATTCACACAGAATGGGTGCACAACTCAACCGCGGTATAATAAACTCTATTACACTTTATTGCTTGAATTGACTTCTTGATATACGAAAGCAAACTTATACACATGATTATTGGTAAAAAGAATCTTTGAAGTGTCCTCAGTCAATAACATAGCTGCAATTTTAGAGATAGTCGTGCCTACTTACAAATGGCTGTAATGATGTTGAACTAGTCATTTACGAGAAGAATCTAACGCTAAAATTATTCAGAGAGAAACAAGGTTCTCTACGGTATTTTAAGCGTAAGGCCTGGACTATGTTTTTGCACAACACGCAACACGACAAGCTTTTTCGTAGCACAGCTGATCTTCCCCAGTGTAAATATTATCAAGGAGGTTTTGCGAGTTCTCCTTTCTACATCACTTCTGGTTTTTGACCTGTGATCCAAAGCTCGAACCGCAAGTCAAGAACGTTCCCCATTTACACAAAAAATAGGATGATTGACCACTAATAGCTGTTCAATACTTCTTATTTGGGTTATAAGCTATCTTTCTTTAGAATGTTGTTCTGAGGTGTAGAGTATTCCTTTAACATCAAATGCAATTCATCCAGAATGATGTGATCCAGTGGGATGACAAGGAGTGGCTTATGGCAACAACAGTAATTTTCACCACTCTTCTTTGTTGACAACTCAAACATTTCCTGGATTGTGCACTTAAGTGGTATGGTATCATAGTATCCAAAATCCTTAGACATGTTTCCTCTAGTTGGAAATGAAAATAAAAGTAGTAATCCAAATTAATTTAATAAAAATTATGACTGAGATTCTCAAGGTATTTCAATTTTTTTGGAAATCAAATTTTTAATAGTTATTACTTAATTACCTAACCTTCTTGTGTATCTTACACCATAACTATGCCTAAGTTGAGTTGGCTGCACTTAGCCCCATAACCAGCAGTGCAAACTGTAAAGGGAAAACATCTAACATTACTGTTTGAGGTAATTTTAAATTCTGAATTTTTTATCATGTAGTCTTAATTTTAGCAGGGCCCCTTTTGATACCAGCCTATAACTGATGGGGCTACCCTGCCAAAATAAAGATGACTGGACTGGACTTGACTTGACTATCAAATGATAGCGAATATTGCAATTATATTAGCTCACCTTGTAATCACCTCCCAGGTAAATATCCACTCCAACTTTCTTATCAATTTCAATGAAGCCATCATTAGTGATCTTATTTGCTTCTAAAAATACACCTTTAAATGACTCCTCCAAAGTCTGGCAGCTCTCGTTGCCATTTACAACAGCAACAGTGTGATTTCCTGAAAAAGGTTACAAATTAAAGATATATTTATTAAATTGACACCTATTCGAAACAATAATACTTAACTAACCTTTTGATGACAAAATATCATCCACCTTCTGAAGGATGGTGAAACTTAGAAGTATGAAATTAGTCATCCTGCTCATACGTGCTCCATCGCCACTTAATTTAACTTTTACTGTTTCTCCATCCTTTAATGTTCCTTTGCTTATCTGTAATTAAATTGAACATCTTTCAATTCCAAGAACTATTTCTATTTGCCTGTCTCATTGCAGTTTTTATGCTAATACATATTTCACATTGCATGAAATTATTAGAACTTACAGGTGCATCAACAAGAATGACATGATACACAACTTACATTTCAAAAAAAAACTCATATATATATTTTAATTTATTTTGCACACTATAGCTACTGAATGAATAGTATAAGTCCAGCCATTAAGTACTTTATTTTTGTGACCAGTCTTGTTGTTACACTTTAATTTTGTTTTTCTGTTATTTACAAATAAATGTTGGGTCCCTTACTAGACTCTCACTCAATTCCACAGGGAACCAATGTTTTTTGTTACCGATTAAGGCAGGAAATGAGCACGAGTTTTCTCATCCTCTTCTTGGATTATTGCTCTAGGGTAAAGTAAATGTTTCAACCATATGATTTTCTATTAATAGGTTTATTTATGTGTGTCAATAGCTGGATGGCATCAACATTTGATGAAGCCAGTCCAGTAATGAGTACTTACCATGTCTCTCACTTTGTTAGTGATATATATTTTTTCTATTTGGGGACTGGACTTTGCCCACCATATACGAAGTAACGTGCTCAGAATCTTGCCCAAGTTAAAAGATTAGTGAGGTAAGATATCAGCCAGTGGCCTTACTCTGAGAATTACCCATGTCATACTATCATGAAGTCAAGGAACACGTCACAATCTGTCGCAAGCCTGTAATGAAAAGGTTGCCCTTTCGCTTCAGTCAGTCTAGAAAAAAAGACCACTCATGTCAGGGAATCATTGTAGCCAATGCGAGAAGCCACGATCTACAGAGCCAGTTTACCATAGAGCCTGCTGCAAAGGGCGTTTTCACTAATGCTATATGCAAAGTCATATACATAAAAAACAATCTGATATCACTTTGAATAGAACAGTTGACTATACATACAGCTATGTATTCTATTTAGGGACTGGACTTTGCCCAGCATAGACGAAGTAACATGCTCATAATCTTGACCATCTGACGTTACTGTGGACTTTTGCCCAAGTTAGAAATGTATTCAAAGTCATACACATAAAAAAAAAACCAATCTGATATCACTTTGAATATGGCAGTTGACTATACGTACAGCTATGTATTCTATTCAGGGACTAGACATTGCCCAGCATAGACGAAGTAACGTCCTCAGAATCTTGACCATCTGACATTACTGTGGACTTTTGCCCAAGTTAGAAGATTAGTGAGGTAAGATATCACCTAGTGGCCTTACTCTGAGAATTACCCTTGTCATACTATTGTGATGTCAAGGAACACACCCTTTTACTTTGGTGAGTCAAGGAAAAAACCACTCATGACGGAATCATTGTAGCCAATGTGAGATGCCACTATCTACAGAGCCAGTTTACCATAGAGCTTGCTGTAAGGGTTTTTTCACCAATGTTGTATTAAAGATCGACACCTCAAACGCTGTCCATGTTGCAGACTGGATTCTCTACGGAATGCCTCGAGAATGCTCCTTTGGATTCCAGTGGTGTCGTTGATTGTGGACGACGAAACAGACCAGTGCCCAGCCAAGATGGAAGGTGAGGGATGATGATGATGACAAAAAAATGTGTCATTTGCCTGGAGGAATACACAAAAATGGCCAAGGTCACGCTTGTTTACAACGGTATTATGACTCACCGACCACCTTCGACGCTGATGTACTGCGAGCAATATTACCAGAAGTGCAAATGAGCATGCAGCAGTGGACCAGAGAAGAGGCAAACAAGGCCCTGGACTGCTGGCTGGAGATGTGCCATTTATTGGTCAAGACACTATGGTGTGACTCAGACACTAACTTTGCGATGATACAGCTGTTCACAGCTGTCGGATTCAAAAATGGCAGAAAGAAAAGGAGAAAGTTTTTGTGCTGAGATGAGCCCACTATTGGAACCGAATGTCGATTGTGTCTCACTACCATCCTGCAAAAGTTGGTGGCTGGCTGGGGTTCGTTGCCTGTAAATCACGAACGCTATGACGAGTTCACGTGTCAAATGTTTAGTCTCCATGAAATTGTAGAGATTCTAGTACAAGTAAAGGTATCGCAATATTTATGTTTGACTATGTGACCCGAGTACCCGTTTACCGTGTTGATGTGGGAATACATGGGCTGATTTTTTGACTTTGACTCTGACATGCGGGGGTCCACGACTTCCCAGAGAGCTTAGATGGGAGCAACAATGCCTCAATTGACCCTATACTATTTAGTTTAAGAACACTCTTTGCATTATCTATCCCTGCACTCATGTCTAAACGTGTTTAGTTGTAGTGTTTATTATATTCATGGTTTTTTCTTTGCTTGCGAACAAAGAAACGTCAAAAGAGATTCATTTTGAATGTCATGCTTGTATATATTACTGATAGTTGTGTGAACAGCGAGAGCAAAACACAAATGATAGCCGAGACAAGCATCTATGGTGTAATATTATAGACAACGATATGAAAATGTATAAAAAGTACATAAAGGCAACCATACGTTTAGACAAACAAATGAAATGTGTATTTTAATGTTATGTCAAGACTCTTTAAATTTATCTCTGTTGACACAATGCCGAACCTTCATGGGAAATGGAAGGATGAAAGAGGGGAGGAGACGAGATGGCAAAACGCGTACACAAAACATTCTTGAGTCTCTTGTTAGTTTTTATTGCGTTTGTTGCTTTTTATAGCTTATGAGTTTACAACACTTGTCATAAGCAACATGATTCAAAAGCACCCCTGCCACAATACAGGTACCTACTCGGCATGGATAGAGTGCCATGTTGTAGTTTCTTCAAGTGGGGTTCTTTTTGAGTTGCCTCCTCTCCTTTGGCCCTCTTTGGCTTGCGGGATGCTCCGGTTTGAAGGTACCCATCCTCTTTCTCTTCTCTCTCATCCTCTTCTTGATAGCCTGCCAGTCAGCAAAAAACTCAGCCTTCACAAAGCGTTCCAGTGGGCTGTCATGAGTACCAGACTCCTTAAATACAGGCGTTGATTTCGGGAGGCGGGCCGCCACGTGGTTCTAAGTGCAAAAGTCATACAGATGATTCCATCTTCAGCATCTGTGCACTCGAACGACTTAGCGGAGAGACTGCACGATGTGATCAAATGCGCTCTTAGGCACTCAAGACTCCATGAACGGGTAGTCGCACCAGAATCTTTGCCTGTTGGGTCTGTCACAAGTCATCGTCAGCAGCAGGACATCCATTTTGAATTCGTCTTTGATCCTACCAAACTCGCCATGCGCTACTGCCGCTCACCCTTCTGTTTTTAGGTCCAGACAACTTGGCAACAAACCGAGGGCATTCTCGTCTACGGTCTCTGTCACATGCCACAGATATATCACCACATCATTCAGTACCAGGGTCAGATATATCGCCACATCGTTCAATACCAGGTACCAGGGTAGCCACAATATCCAAGCTCTTTCTCCGTGGCATGCAATACAATGCCTTCTCAAATCAAAATATAGCCCAGCCCGTCGATGGTCACGTACTGCACACCCTCAGCTGGTTCCACTAAACAACTCAGGTCCCACAGCACCCTTTGGCTTGTCCTCGGATCACTCGCCAACACTTTGTTATTGTCCTCCTCTTTCTTCTCCTCCTCTTCCTTGTCGGGGTCCTTCTCCTCTTCCACCTTCCTGTCCTTCTTTTCTTCCTGAGACATTTGGTTCTTTGAGAAGATCTTGAGTGTTCACTTGAATTTCAACAGGTCTTACTTCGGTGCCTCCTTTTATATAGACTACGAGTAGTCCCTCTTTCGCTTAGTCCGTCGTGCGTGACGCGAAAGAAAACTGCAAGCAAAAAATGGCTGCGCGAAATCCTGGGAGCGAGGAGCACAAAAAAGGAGGGACTACCGCCTATGCCCAAGAGTTTGAATTACGCTCTGTTCTCACGATGCAAAAATATAATTGGCTTATGTTAGGAGCGCTGACAACGTCTTGTCAACATTCAAGATGCATGTGACATCTTGCAGGAATGTTTTGCAACCGGAGCAAATCGAAGCGGTACCAGAGCAAATCAAAGCGTTGGAATCACGCTTTGCAAGCCGTAGTGTTCTTGCGAATCTGCCAACAGTCTTTGGAAAGATTTAAATTTATCCAGTGTTTTGTGTGGCAAAGCTTTCTACCTCCAACCCGACTGCGAGTGTGTTAGTGATTTCGCCGCTCAACAGTATCATCAAAGTCAGCTAATGTAAATTCACTGAGCTTGGCCTTTCTGCTGTCCATGTGAAAGACTGGACTGGACTTTCGATTGAAACCGGACATTCACCTAAAACTTTCTGCTGCTATCGGCAAACATTTCACTGCAGTTGGTTGGTCTCCTATGTCAACTACATAATGTAAATTCTCAGTTGAAACTCTGCATTTGAAATTTTCGCAATAACTTTTAGATTTACACCTACAGACACAGCAAAATCCTTAAAAGATGCCTCATTCGCCGTCTTCTTTTTAAAACTTCTTTGGTAGTTTTACTGAACGAACACTGAACGAAGATATACTTCTCACAGCATATGTCTTTGCCTGGCTACTTGAAGAGTAGAATAGAGCAATTTTAATCAGGATATCTCCCGGGGTTACTGACAACAGGCGATAATAAGAGGACGTCAAGATGAGAAATTCTACACCGAAAAATCACTCGGCCCTGAAAGGGCAAACTCTTGGGCTTAGGTGGTAGCCCCTCCTTTCACACGCTCCTCGTCCCCAGGATTTCACGCGGCCATTTCTTCTCGCGGTGTTCTTTCGCATCACACACGACAGACTAAGCAAAAGATGACCTACTCATAGTCTACCTTTAATACAAACCCACCCCATTTTTTTTCCACCACCCCTGAATGAGTGGGGACTCGAAGATATGATGATGTAATGGGGGGTGGGGTCATTGATGTCACAGTTATGACGTTTACGATTATGTCGTCATGGCTGTGACGTCGAAGTGACGTTGCATTATGAAGCGAATTTCATCACGAGTGGTGACATCCATGATGTCAAAGTGGCCCATTGCTGCCCTGCACAGCCAATTATATCTAAAGACGGGTCATTCTGATTGTCGCCGCCATCATTTCGAAGACGTCTTGGACGAGTGAGTGAGTGAACAAGCAACACAAAGCAGGTACATCGACCGATTGACCACCTCGCGAACATAATGAACATTTTTCATATTTTGTTTTTACTTAACCACTCTAGGTCTAGAATCACCATGAGTAATTGTTACTGTTGCAAGCAGGAAAGACCCTGTTGAGGGGGACCAGTCAACCTGATGGAAATTGAGGTACACGAGGGACACCATAGAGATCGAGGATCTGAAAAAGAGATGTGGGGCCTGGGGCAAGTGGTACAGAATTGCCGGGCATTCAGGGCAAGTACACGGACCTAGAGACTGGACGTCATTTGTTTCTTAGACGCTCCAGAGACGAGGCAATTGAGCAGATGAACCACATGAAATCGTTTTTGTGATGCCATTTGACTTTGACTATTTGTAACATTCTATACAATATTTTTAGGTTACATGCAGTAAAGATAAATGGATGTAAACTTAGGGTCGTTGACGGTGTAAAAATAAAGGTTTTGTGTCATGGAATGTTTGGACTTTGTGCTCTCTTTGTTATCTGTTCTCTGTTAAACTGTCGGTCTGCAGACAGTGCGGTGCCAAAACGTCTGGGACGGAAATAAAGCCACATGTGCTGGTATGCAGTGACTCATCCCTAGAGAGGGAGGGAGGGTTCAATTTGAACATGAAAGCAGAGCCTCGTGTGCCAAACAACAACAGAACTACATATAGTACCATTTTGCCTTCTGGGCCTCATCAGTGCAGCACTGAAGGTTTAGGATGGATGTGTATGTATATAAATATTATATATATCACCAGCACTTTTTTAAGTTGAATCCACTCCATAAAATCTTTAATTGAAACACTCTAAAAACTGAGCTATAGCTGTATGAGCAACGTCAAGACCATAATATCCAACCACAAGGCTGAACTTAACAATGAATTAAAATCCTCTGATGAAACGAAACAGGTCTGCAATTGCCATAACAAGAATTCTTGCCCCCTGGACAGAAATTGCAATGTGAGGAACATCATTTATCAAGCAGAGGTCACTAACCCGGAATCAAAAGAAACATACATCGGCCTTTGCAACACAACTTTTAAAGAACGGTAGAGAAACCACACACGCTCTTTCAGAAACAAACGGTACAGAAATGTAACTGAACTAAGTAAACACGTATGGAATCTGAAGGACCATAAAATAAATTACGAAATCAAATGGAGGAAAGTAAAACAAGCGATATCGTATTCAAACATCAACAATAAATGTAATCTCTGTTTATGGGAAAAGTTTTTCATCATTTGTAAACCAGAAATGGCAACACTAAATCAAAGAAACGAACTGACATCGACCTGCAGACACTCTAAGAAATTTCTGTTAAGTAACGTGATCGCTTAATTGTATTGTGTATACAAGACTGTTACACTTCCATCACCCAATAACATCTCGACATGTCAGGCTGTAAGGCATTGTTCCCTATTTTAAATGTGTATATCTAAGATTGTAACCGTTTTTTTTCTGGCAGTTGCCTGATGAATGCTTCGCAAGAAGTATGAAATTCAGAGTAGCGAATAAATGTGTTTGAATTAGTCCAACTCCATAAATCTATCTAAATATTAAATCTAAATATCTAAATATTTAGCTGGCAATTGTCTCAAGCAATCAGTGGTGTACCAAGCAACTGTGGCGACGGAGGACAACAGGCCTGATCAGACCTACGTGGGACTTACTGAAAACTCCTTCAAGACTAGATTCACCAACCACGAAGCTTCTTTTAATCACCCGAGTAAGAAACTCAATACTGAACTCAGCAAACATATTTGGCAGTTGAAGGACGCCAAAATAAATTTTCAAATCACTTGGAAGATCCTGAAGCAAGCTGCCTCATACAATCAAGCTTTGAATCGCTGTAACTTGTGCCTGTATGAGAAGTATTTCATAATCTGCAGACCCGACCTCACTTCTCTGAATAAACGAAATGAACTAATAACCACTTGTCGACACGCACACAAATTCCTACTTAAAAATTTGAAAGCTGTCACGTAATAGCAACTGTTTATTTTAGATTTGAAAACCCCTGTTGTCAGGCATATTCTAAGTATTTATTGTTCACAGAAACCGTTGTTATTTTAAACTTTTTTAGTATTCTTGCGATGTTCCAGTTATAACCGTTGTAATTTTATACTTTTCTATTCCTTCGGTGTCCCTATATACCAGTGTAACGTCGTAATCTTTACTTTTGGCAATTTTATCTGATGAGTGCCGCACAGGTTGTGCGGTACGAAACTAGTTAGTAATAAAATCCCAAGTCGTATCTTCAGTTGATTGGACTGTCTTCTAATAAATATCATATATATGTATTCAATATATTATTTATATATTTATATTATGTTATTATTTGAGTTATATATATATTATATATTATTATATATTATTATATCTTTGGCAGCAAGGCCTTCCTGCCCTACATCAATTTACAGATTACACTAATTCCCTGTATCCTACTATTAAATTTGAGTTAGTTTTTTCTGAGCATGCACTTCATGTACTGGATCTTACTTTATATCTTATCGACGGGTTTATTAAGACAGACGTCTATTCCAAACCTACAGACAGTCATTTATATCTTCCACCTTCTAGCTCCCATCCTAAGCATGTTTTCCAGGCTATTCCTTTTGGAGTAGCCACAAGATTAAAAAGAAATTGCTCTGAAGAAATTTTTCTTGCCGAGAGAACAGCTGAGTACAGAGGGTACCTTGTTAACCGGGCTATCCCTGTAAATTACTTTCTGATTAATTCTCCAAAGCCTCTGCCATTCCTAGAAATGATTTACTTAGGACTAGTGGAAAGGAAACAAAGAAATTATTTCCATTTGTGATTACATTTAATCCATATTTACCTGACATGGGCAACATAATCAGAAAGCATTTGTTCATTCTACAATCCAACTCCAAATTAAAAGAACTTTTCCCAAAGAATTATTAGCACCATCTCGTTTTAAAACTGTCGAAAAGGGACAACAATGGTTGCTTCAAATGTGATAGGAATAGATGCGACCTTTGTTACAATTTCTTTGTTGAATCAAATTAATTCTTAGTCCTCAGAAGGGCAAAAAATACACCATTCATTCCAGACTTTCTTGTGACTCAAAAAATGTAATTAATTTGGCTTCTTGCAAGAAATGTCGCTTGCAATACGTGGGATCTACTAGCACCAATTTTAGAATTAGGTTAAGCAATCACAAGTCTGCTATGCTCACAAACAAAACAACTTGTGAAGTAGCAATACACTTTAACAAACCCCCACACACTCTAGGTGAATTTTCATTCCAATGTATTGATCAGGTACAGACCCCGAAAAACTCTGAGGAGATTGATAGGCTTTTCATTACTAAAGAGGCTTACTGGTATGCTCAGCTGTTCTCTTTGGCACCCCATGGTTTAAATAAAAGGGATTTCATGCGAAAAACAGAATTTGTTATAATTAATTTCCTCTCCTAGATTGTACGTTACTGATTAATTGTTCAAAGGCCCTTTTCTTGGATTTTGTCAGCCTTTTAGGTGTTGATTAGACTCAAAGGCCCTGCCAAGGGATCTTATTATGATTAATATTATTTAAGGGCACCTCCAGAGATTTTGTTGCTAATTTGCCCTTTCAGGCTGCAAAGGCCTCGTTTTGGGATTTTGGTATGGTTGATGTTTACAGTTATAGGTAAGGGTGGGTTTAACTTTTTCTAATGCTTGCCGCATTGACTCTTCAGTTATTCTATTCATTTTAGCCAGTTTGGATTTCTAGTTTTTAGTTTTTATCTCTCATATTCTGCAAATTGTTTTCATAGTAGCTTGTTTTCGATTCATTCAATATTCTTGGCTTTGTTGATTTTGTTTTTTGTCCTTTGTTAATTAGCACCACTTTTTGCTCATTCATGTGACTTTGTACCTTATTCATTAGTTGTCACTTGTAATTACATAATCACTAGCACCTTAATCTTATTTAAAGCTTGTTTTCATTCAAAAGTTGTAATAAGTGAAGGTCTCTGACCTAAACGTTTTTATTAAAATTTTGTAATCATTTTTACGTCAGAAGTTGTCCGTCCTCGCAATTTTTTAACTCTCTATATTGTATATAAATATATACATAAATTCAATGGATAAACAGTGAGTGAATTCTTGCTCTGTACAAAGTACCCTCTGTACGAAATATGCAGGGCAAAAGACTGATAAAACACACCAGTTTCAAACACTGACATGGCTCGGACGTGGCCACAAGAGTGCACTGACCGCCGATTGTCACGAATCACTTAGTGATAAAGCCACCGCTCATGTCCAAGATTGAAAGCAGTTACAAAATTTACAAATTTTATGATTTTCATTTGAGTTTCAAATTTAACAAAATTTGTGATTTTTCATTAAAATCTATAAGATTTACAAAAATTCACTGCCTCAACAATTTTTCCACACATTGTTGCAAAATTTACAACTTTATGCTAATCCATCAGCAAGCAACAGCTTGCGGATTTTACAAAATTTACAAAATTTGCGTCTTTTTGCTAACTTCACGATTTTTTGTCAACTCATTGCAAAATTTTGTAATCGTAAGTATCCAAGGATACCTTGCACAAGTAACCTTATTACTATCCAAGCGACTTTTGGGAAAGGTCACAAAAGCAAAATGTGTGGGCTTAACTCAACACCACAAGGGATAACAAACTGCAATGTTTCATTCTCAAAGCGCTTGTACATGGATTAACAAGACTATCACGGCACTCATTCTACAAGTAGGCTTCTTATTCTAAAATGCTCTCAGCTATGTTATAGCCTAGTTGCCTCTCTTTAGGAAAATAAGTCATGAGTATCAAGGGATATGTTGCACAAGTAACCTTATTACCATCCAAGGGAGTTTCAAAAAAATCACCAATATTTTGTTCTGAAAGCACTTTTTCTACGCAGATTAACATGACTATCAAACACTAATTCTACAAGTTGCCTTGCTATTATGAAACACTCACAGTTCGTAACACCACAAGAGATAACAAACTAGTGCTTAGGGCGCACTCGTGAAATAATAAATGAAAAGCCCCCATTTAATTTCTGTTTTTAGACGTGATTTCCACTGATCTCTCGACTTCGAGAGTGGGGGCTACAAGTGCACGCGGGATTCTTTTGTCAACAGTGGCTATAATCGAACCTTTCCAAGTTAACATCAACAAGGATGGCGGGTCTGATTGGGACATTCAACTGAGGATCGGGAAGCACATTTAATTTCTGTTTTTAGACTGATTTCCACTGATCTCTCGAGAGTGGGGGCTATTTACAGGAAATCAATCCAAGCATACTCAACGAAACAGCAGTAACACAAAACTAAATCAGGAATCTTATTCTGCAGCGATTCTGTACATGCAAAGTATGCTCTGCAGATTCAAAAATATCTGGATCCGTGTTGACGCTGCCTAAAATCGGTATCGAGGTATGCATTTCACAAGTAAGGTACTTATTTACCCGTTCGGAAAGAGATCCTGTCACAAGTATATCACCATGATGTTTTGATGATAAGAGTGTTTGGTAAAGAGATCCAACAAGCATTTGTTGTTACTACCTTCATCCATGAGATTGTCCAAAAACAACAATCCTCCTTGGGGGAACAATTTTGGTAAAGAGTCGCTGTCAGGGATGCCTTCGTTAAACTTTACACCATCACGTTGAAGTGGTTCGTATCCCTTTTGCCACGATCTGTAACAGAAATGATTGTTTTTTGGAGGATCAGTAAAAAGATCCAAATTGTACAAAAGAAGTTTGGTGGTAAACAAGGTTTTGCCACATCCAGAAGGTCCTGCTACCATCAGACTGGAGGGAGTGTGAAATTGAAATGCCTTGCATCGTTCCCTGAGCTCAAATGACAAAATACCTGGAACTGTGTTGCTTTTGTGGAAAGATGGACCAAACGAGGACTCAAACCTTGGACCTTTAAGATCTGGTACTAAATTTTCACATTTTATAATTTCTGCTTGTCCCTAAAATTCAATTCTTGGGAAAATTTAGAGCCATGGTACAAGAAGAAAACTGTATGTGCACCCTTGACTGTCCCAATCCTATTGGACATCCAGAATTATAAAATATAGCAGCAGAAATTCTGCTATATATTACAAACCAAATTTACCTTTTTTTACTCATGGTAATCTGTTATTTTTTTCAGGTAATTTCATTGTCAAATATGTACTCAGAGTGTCATGAAAATGTATGCATTGGGCTCGATCTAGTTATGGAGCGATTTCTTTGTGAACAGAGAATGAGAACCGACAAGACTGTTCCAAGGGGATGTTCTCATGCTGTGTGGACAATGGAGGAATATGATGAATTCAATTGCTGGCAGAAGGTGAGAAAGGGAAAGACCAGCAGATCCAGATATCACAAGTGCGACAAAGCCCTTAAAGTATCGACCAAAGAGACAACAGCAACTGAAATAGATGCAGCGGGTCTGTTACACCAAGTTCAAAGTGATCGGTGGGTATTGCTGAGCCCTAAAGACCAACATGAATATGAAATGTGGAGGGACTGGATATGGAGACAACTGGAACAGGATGAATGATAGTGAGAGACAGAAGAGCAGAAAAACAAGAAAGATGTCAGCAAGAACAGAGGCAGAGACAGGAAGACAAGCGTAGAGCAGAGGAGAGGCAGAGACAGTAGGAGAGGCGGAGAATGGAGTGCAGATATAGACAGGTGGAGCGGCAGAGAGAGGGGAGAGGTGCAGGCGGGAAGAAATGAGAAGAAATGGAAGACATGCAGAGAGAGAAAGAGGGAGAGCTAACAATAGGGTAGATGACCTTCGTCAACGGCTACCACCAAAAAAATGTAAGTAGTCATGTCTGGTTAATCACTTCAGCCTGTGTTGTGCTTTGTTAAAATTGTATTCACCATGCATTTGTAGATGTCAATTCCTACTGTTGTCCCTTTCAGTTCCTTGCCACTTATGTAGAGGAGTTGGCCACTATCGGGCTCAGTGCCCCGAAAGAAGAAAGACATCAGACACAAATGCAACATCCCAAGTGAATAGAATTAACAATTATTTTGATGCACCACTGGAACAAATCAAATTTAATTAATTTGTATTTCATTTTTGAAGCCATTTTTGTGAGTGAGCCCAGCCACAGAATTCTGCTATACATGTAGAAACTACATTGTATGGGTGAGAACACATAAGAATCTCACTTATGACTTGAGAATTCCCTTGAAAGCAGTATATACTTAATTCTCCTTCCCAAGTATAGTGTGGGTGATTTTAAGTGTATTACAAGTAAACTTAGGGAACATTTCTTGCTTAGCAAAACAAAAATAAGAGCCACTTGTGCTATTAATTTTGTTTCCCAAAAATCTAAAATGGAGACATGTTTTACACCACACAGATGACGTCCAAGCGGATGAAATCATGAAGTCAGCAAAATGCTTTGCTGACAACTTCTACTTCAAGTGTGCCATGACACAAACCTCAAAATGGGTATCAGAGAAAATTTAGAAAGCCACCAAAGAGGCAAAACGAACTGAGAAAATGGAAATGGAATTTAAGCCAGATGAGCAGTCAATTTGTGATATGGTTTATCATGCAGTGCATAAAGCAGTTTCCAAACTCAGCTCAGTTTCTTCGACAGACAAAACAAAGCAGCCTCCGCAAAAAAATCCAAAGGCTGTGATAAAGATCAGGCCAACTGTAAAAATCGGAACCAACACCGACAGGAGGCAAGCCAGGATGCCCATACCTCACCTGTGGCAGTGGCCAAACAAGAGAGACAAAGCCGATGGAGACAGCCAAGACATTCCATGTAACTTTCTCAGATGGTCTATCGCCTTCTGTTTCTTGTCCCCGCCATCCCCAGCAGTCAAAAAACAGGAAAGGCTGTGGCAACGGCCCCAGAAAATAGATACAAGAGACAGTTACTGCAAATGGCTTGACAAAATGGCAAGGAAACATTTTTGATCTGCTACCAGGGAACTTGGAATTTCACAATCTTTCACATGTCATTCTTCCTCCAGCACAGTCACGAACTCTTGGCTTAGGTCTCAAATTTAGACCTTTGCTCAGACCACCTATTGCTCATGTTTTTAACAGTCAAGTACAGGATTTCTGTCACAGCGTCCGTCTGCATCAGATATGCAGATCAGCCCGATCACCTGGCTTTCAACCCCAAGTTGTACGTTAAATCAGGTTGGAATCCACCTTGGGAGGATTATGACCTCAATGAAAACCTGTACAAAATCCGTCAAGAGCTACTGGAAAACTTTAATCAGAATTCACCTCAGTGGAAAAGCAATTTTACTTCTGAGGAACGGAGAGGATTATGTGACCTTAAGGAAAACCCCACGGTTTGTGTCTTGGCTACAGACAAAAACCTTGGATCTGCACTTGTTTCTACAGAATGGGTAGAAAATGAAACTCTTAAACACCTTAATGACACTAAATCGTATCCCAAAGTCACAACTGATGACTGAGCACTTGGCGCTCACAGATTAATGAGACAACATGGCAGGCTGAGCAATTCCAAAATCGAAGCCTTCTTTACCTTTAGTTTGTTGATTTAGTTATGCTTTTGAATTCACAACTCCCAGTCTGCCTTTCTTAAAATTGAATTGTGTGTTTGCACATGTTAGTTTCCCTTCTCTCTCCAAGAGATGAGTGGTAGTTTGACCGCAAAGTCAGAAACAGTTCAGCAAGCTTAAAGACATCAATTCACCATGTATTATTGAGAAAATTTCAAGCTTGGATTTCAAGGTAATTTATCCATTCTTTCTTTACTTGATTGATCAATATTTCTGTCACATCTTCTCGATCTCTTGTGGGACCGGAGATTCCAAGTATGCCAAACAAAATTTATTTGATGCCTCTGTTAGACTTGACACTAATGGACTGCAACTGCAGCAATTTTCTCTGGCCAGGAAATGTCCTTTTAGAAAATGTAGCACAGGGTGCCACAAGAGGGATTCAGAACATCAATTTCTGAAAACGATCATTCACAAGACGATGAAGTGATTCTAGGAGAAAACCCAAGTGAAAAGGGAGAGGAGGAGGAGTTCAATTTTGACTCCAATGTCCTAGACACTAACGATGGAGCAGGATTTTATTCCTGATGTGTGTGGTCATTTGGGTAGGGCTGCTAAAGACACTTTGTTCATGGAAACTTTTACTTTGAAACGCAGCAGCTTTCACAAGTAATTCCAGCATGGCCTTGAGCTCTGTGAGGAGGCCTTAATTAAAAAGGACACTGTGCCAGTAAAGCTCATTTACAAGTCCATTAACAGAAGAGATAAGAACATAATACTAGTTCATACTGAATGTTTGATATCCTGTGCACAATTTACAATTGCTCAATGACAGCAGTTTGAATATGGGATGGTAGACTACCAAGCTCCTCTTGTTGTGACAATGAAAGGTTTATTGGAACATCAACAGTGCTTAAAATAATAAAGGTCAAGATTTGCCTTGAGGCACACAAAAAAGAAAAACACAAAGAAGAAAGAAAAGTAACCCTTGATTTCCATGTCACAAAGGCCAAAGAAAAAGCAAAACAACTTCAGAGACTTCTGTAGAGCTGCAAGCTGTGCTGCTGTTTGGAAGAATGCAGCTGCAATCCATATTTTAAGGGTTTCAGTGCATTGTAACATCTTGCAGAAAGAACGCTGATTTCTGCAAGATTAACCTAGACCTCCATCGTTGGCAGTGGAGAAGACCAGGTGGGCTGTGATGGTTATGCCCACTACTTCCATGCAAACTAAGTCAAATATCGCATATGAGCAGCCAGAGTGCATCCTAGGGCCTGGGAAGCAGTCTGGCCTATTATTGAGGACATTTCATGCGACTACAGGAAGTAGCGAACAGAGAAAAACATGCTTGCATTGTTTATGATTCATTCGTGAAGTTATCGAAAAGAAATGCCCCCAAAAAAGAAATTTAGGAGTGGTAGACCTACAAAAGAAAGTTTACTGGAAATAAGTACACAAGGCAAAAGAATTTGGAGTTAAAGGAAGCTTTGGTAGAGCAGGAAACAATTGAGAAGAGTGACAAATCTGACTCGGACGAAACAGACTCCCCGCACTCATTGGAAAACAAATCCTTGCATGCTTCATCAGGAAAACTTCACGAACATTCTAGCAAGAAAATTGAAACCATAGAAAATTCTTCAAGCGATGATGATTTGGCTGCAGTACAAGGTTTTCACTTCGTGGACATGTCAGTTCTTGGCCCAATCTTTCGATTACTGCTTTGCCCATTGTGCAAGAAGAACCAAGTGGAGTTTGAGGAAGATGGCGATGGAAAGATGGGATTTGCAACCCTGATGATTCTCAATTGTACAGGAAAAAATGTAAATTCTTGGAGAAGTTTTATTCTTCTTTGAGAGTTGGAACCTCTCAGGCATTTGAAGTCAACCGCAGAATAGTTCTTGCATCCAGAAGTATTGGTGTTGGGCACCAAGGACTTGTCAAATTCGCTGGAACTATGAACATGAATCCCCCTATGAATGAAAATTCCTACAGGGATAATGTTGATGCCGTGAGGAAAGCCGCTCAGACTGTTTGCCAGCAAAGCATGAGGGCTGCTGCTGAAGATGTCAAGAAATTTTATGAGCCAGAGGAAGATGGAGTTTTTGACATAGGCATTTCAGGAGATGGAACTTCGAGACGTAGGGGGTACTCACCCATGTATGGGATAGTAACAGCCATGTCCACGGTGTCTGGTAAGGCAATTGACATTGAAGTTATGTCTAAAGAGTGCAAGGAGTGCACAGTGTGGAGAAACAAAGAAGGAACACCACAATTTGAAGACTGGTGGGAAGGCTACCAACATCTTTGCCAGGCTAACCACCTTGGATCCTCTGGCTCAATGGATGCCTCTGGGTTGCTAGCCACATTTCAGCGCTCAGTTGAACAGTACACAATGCATTACACTGAATTCCTAGGAGACGGTGACAGCAAGGCTCATAAGCTCATTGTCGAGGAAGCTGTCTATGGTGAAAAACAGGTCTCGAAGCTGGAATGCGTTGGGCATGTCCAGAAACATCTGGGTTCACGCCTTCACTCGTTAAAAAAACACATGGGTCAAACACGACTCAAAGATGGTAAACCAATTGGTGGCACAGGAAGACTTACAAAAACAACTCCAGGTCTATCATGGGAGGGCCATACATAACAACACACATGATATCCAGTCAATGCAGGATGGTGTCATGGCCATATGGTTCCACACACAATCAACAGATTACAACCCGGACCATGACTTGTGCCCCCCTGGAGAAAATTCATGGTGTGGGTTTCAGAGGGACTTGGCAAAGGGAACATCTGATTATGAGCATGCACATCCCTTGCCTGGTGCTGTTGCTAATGCAATCCATCCAGTATTTGAAGTCCTCAGTGATGAAGATCTGTTGCGATGTTGTCTCCATGGTGGCACTCAGAACAGAAGAGGCCATAAATGCACTTATCTGGCAACGTGCAACAAAAGAGACTCATTCTGGCCCACCAACAGTTGAGCTTGCTGCTTATCTTGCAGTGTCTTACTATAATGATGGTGCCATTTCAATCATGCATGTCCTCAAAGAGCTTGGCATTACTCCAGGGTTCCACTGCAAACAAGCCTGCGAAAAGCTGGACTGCAATAGGCAATGCCATGCTCGCAGAAAGAGCTCAGATAATTCAAGAGAGAGAAGAAAGAAACTTAGAAACTATAAGAAAGGTTACAGTGACCATTTGGAAGCACTTGAAGGACCACAGTAAGAAGCTGGAGCCTTCTAGGACTGAACTTGCATACATTAAATTTTAATTGTCATTTTCTCACATTCCGATTTTTAGGTGTGTCCAATCACAGTAAACACAATATCCCAAAATCTGTTTAAGATATCTGAATGAAATTTTCACAGTTTGTTTATTATGAATAGATCTATGCAATGACCTACTTTCAGAGGGTTTTAAACAACCTAGCATGACTTATTGAGTTTAAATCTACCATGACGATGCATTATTTTTTCCATGTACAAAGTGAAGGTCCAACTCAAGATCAAAACACAGTTTCACTATAATAGTAGGTCGTTGCATAGCAACAAGTAACTAGTATCGCAAATTTCAAGTCTCTAGCCCAAAGTAAAGCAGAGATATTAAGTTTAAGAATACACCTAATTCTGGACCTTCGGAAATGGGTGTGGTCAGTGAAATAGGTGTGGCTGCTTTGGAATTTGAAGAATGCTCACCAAATGTATTGTAAATAACTCACCAAGGGCTAGTAAATACTATGGTATAGATCAATTGACCTGATTTTTTGAGAGAATGTGAACAAAAATGTTGTAAAAATTACCATTTTTAGACTATTATTTATTTCTACATCAAATTTGACCAGCAGAGTGGAAATACATTTTTTAAATATTTTTTTACATTTTTTTTCCTTTTTCTGCCAAGTTTAATTTATTTAAATTGTTTAAAAATTACTACTCGCTCCATGAAGGAAAGCTTTTCTTTCTAGAGAGTAGTTTTTATGCTCTTTTAAATGAGATATGGTAGATTATTCTCCTGCAAATATTTGCCAAGATATTAATGATTAACCTTATGACCTTTTGCCACACCCATTTTTGATGTGTCGGAAATGAGTTAATGTGATGTACAAGTGATTCCTACGAATAAACAAGTGTAACGGCACAAGTTTTGAATAAGATTACTATAGTGGGCAATAATCTACACGGATCTCTTCAATACCCAATTGATCACACAAAGGACCTACGGGAACTCCTTACCACAAATCACAGTAATGAGCTACCAATCCTCAATAAACTTGGGCACATTGCACTGTTGTTACCTCTCCACACACCAGCCCAGAATCATATATCAATCACGCTGTTAAATAGTGAGGAAAAAATATCCTGACACAAAGTTTGACTTGAACAAGTTGGCATGAAATATTTTCAACATCGTTCTGGTATTGCTGTGAGAGAAATGTTTCTTCTTGGCTCAAGATGCTCAAGTCAGGTGTTGTGGAGAAGGTAAAACAAGGTAAAGCAAGCCAACATATCAAGGTCCTTGACTGTGCCAGTGCCAAGAACAAGGAAATGTTTATTACAGGAGACTTTAATTTTGACCTACTGGATACTTTGTACCCTAAATCAACAACGGATTTGAAAGGAACTTTTTCTAGTTTTAATTTCACGCAATTGACTGACAAGTTATGATCAACAAGTCTTTGGTGAAGATCTGAAAAATAGTTGGTGGAATGATGTTTTGAATGAAGATGTAAATTCTGCCTGGCTGAAGTGGAAGGAACTATTCTTGTCAGTGTGCAATAAACATGCACCTGTTTGATGTAAAATTATCACAGGAGTGAAGAGTCCGTGGTTAACAGTTGCAACAAAAAAGCTTATGAATGAAAGTGACTCTGGTTTGAGGAAAGCAAGGAGATCTGGATCTGAATTTGACTGGAGTATGTATAGGCGGCTACAAAATCAAGTATCTAAGAGGATTAAAATTGAGAAGTGCAGATATCAAAGAAATGAAATTTCTGATAATATGGATAATCCAAAATCCTTTTGGAAAACGATAAAGAATATTTTTCCAGGTAACTAGGAAAAAACCACAACTCCACAGTCTATCAAAACTGATGATGGGAAACTGTTGTTGATCAACCCACCATCACTCAGAGATTTAATGAGTTTTTTACTGGTGCCGTTTTTCGACTTCTAAAACCAGCTGGACCACCAATGAATGTCAGACAGTACTCAAGAAAAAATTTACTAGTGAATTTTCATCCTGCAACAGATTTCTGAAAAGTATATTCTGAAGCAACTTAGAGACTTGAAAGTGAAAAAAGCTACAGGATTAGATGGAATTCCTGCACACTTTTTGAAGGACAGTGCTGCAGTTATAGCTCCAACATCTTGGTTCAATTGACGAGTCTGGTGGTTGTGAAAACATGGACAAATATACACCAGCCTCCATACTGCCAGTATTATCAAAAATTCTGGAGAAGGCTGTAAACTTCCAACTACAGCAGTATCTAAAGAAGTTTGATCTTCTGAGTCCAGCTCAATCAGGATTTTGACAATATCATTCAACAGAAAGTGTGGTAATTTATTTCACTAAAGATCAGAAGAAATGCGGATGCTGGAAAGTTAACTGGTGCCTTATTTGTAGATCTCAAGAAGGCCTTCAATACCGTGCCTCATAAAGAACTTATTTTTAAACTGGAACGATTCGGCTTTGTCGACAACTTGATTGCATGGTTCACAAACTACCGTTCTAATAGATCTCACGTTGTATCATAAGGAAACAATTTGTCAAGTCCTCTGCCAGTGGAAAATGGAGTACCACAGGGAAGCATTCTGGGGCCGGTGTTGTTTACATTATATATTAATGATCTACCATCATGCATTAATTTCTCCAATGTTATCATGTATGCCGATAATACAGTCATATTTGTTTTCCTCTGCACAGTTGATGGAAGTGGAGCTAAAGTTAAACATGGAAATCATAAGTCTATCCAAGTGGCTCTGTGGAAACAAACCTCTCTTGAATTTGAAAAAGACCGAGTTTGAGGTTTTTGGTACGCAACAGAGACTATGCCATGAGGGCATCAAAGGGGTCGATGTAACCTTGGGAGGAGAATCTGTGATGCACTGTGGTGCCTTTTAATATCTTGGTGTAATATTGGACAGCAGCATTTCCCTGAATCAGCATATCGATTATGTCAAGAAGAAAGTTTCTAAGATGCTGGGGTTTTTTTCAAGAGCACGACCATCATTAACAATTGAATCAGCGAACAGATTGTTTAAATTAATGATTCTTCCAATTTTGGATTATTGTGGTGCTGTTTTCCATGGATGTGGTAAAGGGAATGAGAAAGGTCTGGAGTGCCTACAAAGACAAGGTGGTAGAATAGCCTTGAATACTCCTCATTTGTCCACTGAACAGATTGTTACAAGTCTTGGTTGGAAACTCATACCAGAAGAAGAGATAACCACATTGTTAAACTGGTTGAACATTGCCTAGAGGGAATGGCCCCAAGCTATTTCTCCAAATATTTTTAATGTAAAAGACATAATATTCATGATTATGACATTACAAATAAAAACAAATTAGTTATTGACAGGGTTAAATTAGAGCATTTTTTTATAAATGAGCAGATATTTTTGATAATTGTATATGAATCTAGTTCCAGTCTTTTTATTTCCTTTTATATGTATATTTTTAGATTTCTTATATAGCTTTTTAGATTTATGGATATTTAATATTTTATTTTATTAATTATTCATTTGTTTATTTAACACAGGACCCATGTTGACAGCATTTGTTATAACTGAAATGGTCATCCTGTATAAATATGTGTATTTTTTATTTTATTATTTAGCATATGCGGTCTTCTCACTGATGAGGTGTACAATATTACTAACATGGCTCACAGTTCTCCCTGTTAACTTAAATGGCTCTCCAACACTTATCTAAGGATCCCAAAGAAATAGCAACAACTGACAGCTTACTGGACATCTATGCACAACACAAGAAGTATCCGGTATCTGCAAAATGTAACTTGAATGAAATGACCTTTCTAGAATTTGCAACCAAGTTCAAAATTGTCAGTAGCAAATTAGTTGAACAGTCTAAAAACATCATAAGAAGGGTTTTTCCAACATATTCATCCAATTCTAAGAGTCCCACATTTTGGTTGTACTGCAAGTACCAGCTACTACTACAATATAAACTATGGACAAAAAAGCCAAAAAATGCCTGGGGAAACACAAAGGAGAATGATGATGTGTGTATCTCAGAATGGAAATCATTCTCAGAAATAGAATATCCCAAAATGCATGTTCCTGATTGGCATACCAAACTTGAACACACACAGTCCTCTGACAGTACTGATGATCAGAGCTGCAACTGCACCGAATCACCCCAGCGAGAAGAATGGATGATCGTAGCTGATTATTCTACATTATGTATTATTTCTAAAAATGAAACTGGAAAACAGCATGATTGGCAGAGTACTACCTATCCATACATCTAACAGGAAGTTTCAGAAATGCCATCTTGGATAAATTCTAAAAGGAAAACTTTTTTAGTTGAGCATCAGACTTTGTGTAATCCAGTAGACCTTGATAAGCTCAATGATATGCAATCACTAACATACAATTTAGTGGACACCATTTTGACAATCCTGCCCTGCATTTACCATTACATTTGATAATAAATGGTTATGCAGGAACAGGGAAAAGCTTTCTCATTAATGCTCTGAGAATCCTACTTTGGAGAACTTGTACTATATCAACCACTACTGGAAAAGCATCATTCAATATCAACGGGGTAACCATTCACTCACTTCTAAATTTACCTGGTGGTCCTATAGGGAACAGAGACCTTCAAAGGGATACACTTTTAAGATTACAAGATAAATTACATGGCAATAAGTACATTTTGATAGATGAATATTCTATGCCTGGCCAGACTACACTTGGGTGGATTGACAAGCACTGTAGGCAAGTCACTGGTAAACATGATGAAGTGTTTGGGGGTAAATCAATTATATTAGAAGGACACCCTGCTCAACTAGCACCCGTAGCTGACAAACCTTTTTATTATACATTGGTGTTACTAGCTCGATTCTGATTGGCTATAAGCACGCAGCCAATTCTTGCTTGCTCTGTTTCTCTTACGTCATACCTACAGACAATAGATTTTATATATGTAGAAGTGACGTCATACCTACAGACAATAGTTTTATGCATGCAGAAGTGACATCACCTAACACACTAACCAGCAGTTTGATCAGTTTTGTCATCGCAAAGTTGAAATCAAGGTTTGCCACAACATCAGAAGATTTAAACCTTCGTGACGATAAAGATGCAAAAAGCACCAAAAGGGCCACAAAGTCAGCACTGAAAGTTTTTCATCGGTATTTGAAGGAAAAGAAAGTAGATGAACCTCAAACGAAAGATACGCTTGCAAACATGCTAAAGCTGTTCTATGCAGAAGCTTGAAAAGTGGATGGCACTTCTTATTCAAAGAGCACTTTGAACAGCCTCAGATTTGGATTAAATCCTCATTTCAAAGCTATCCGTGGTTTTGACATCATCAATGATTCAGAGTTTAATGACGCAAACAAAGTGTATGGCGCAAAGTGTCTGGACCTGAAGCGACAAGGGCTGGCAAATGTTAAACACAAGCCACCGATATGCGAAGACGACCTTAAAAATTGTACGAAAGCACTGCCTTTAGTCTGACTGATCCAGAAAAGCTTCAAAACAAAGTTTTTTTACTAGTGCTTTACTTTTGTCGCCAAGGGAGACAAAATCTCCTTCAACTCAAGAAGACTGATTTTTCATTCAACATGGACAACACCAGAGCATGCTATGTGTGCAAAGCAATGGATGAATTAACAAAAAACCGCTGGGAAGGTGACGAAGGTTTCGATGGAGGTTTGATGTATGAAAAGCCTGGTCCAAATTGTCCTGTGGTTTCCTCCGAGCTGTATCTAAGTCACCTAAATCCCTTAAACAAGTTTTTATTTCAGCGCCCCAAGAGAAACGTCTCTACTTCTGAGGATGTTTGGTACAACATGGTGGTCGGAGAGTGTACACTTGGTGAGAAAATGAAAAACATATCATGAAAAGCAAAACTTTCCAAGTGTTACACAAACCATTCAATCAGGGCAACAGCTGTCACAATCCTTGACAAGTCAGGTTTTGAAGTAAGGCATATTATGACCGTAAGCAGACATAAAAATGAAGCCAGCATCCGGAGCTATAGCAAAACTGACATTTGCACAAAGATGTCCGAAACCCTTACTACAAGATGCGAGGTTAGTGAAGAGTTTTAGATTTTAGTTTTTAGGTATATATTTTATGGCAGGTCTACACCAGCCCCCTGGGTTGCCAGACGCAGACCTGCCTCATCAAAAATATATGTATGTATGTATGTATGTATGTATGTATGTATGAATTTCCAAGTGAAAGACTTCGAGTATTCGACCAAGAACATCCCACTGGCAGGAAAAAATACGTTCCTCCAAAAGTTAATTGAGAAAACCGAATCGCTGATTCAACGTATGCGTTGGAAGGCATTTTTCTTCCTTAACAACCAAGACACCGACGAAACGACTAGGCAAACATACGGATTCAAGTCAAAGCGCTCACCGCCACACGTCAACGAACTGAATGAGTTTGAAGACTGTATGCAGAACTTGATACAGCGAATTGAATTTAGAACTGATCACCAACCTTCTAACCTCCAAAGAAAACTGGCCAACGACCTAAAAGAGATCCGAGAAGACAAACACATTTACGTAAAGGCAGATAAAACAACCAACCACTACAAGACCGAACCGAAAGACTACGTGACCCTTGTACACAAGAACGTAACGAAAGCCTACAAAAAGACGAACCGAAATGTGCCGAATGTGATAACTTCTGTTGACAAGAAAGTGGCAGAAAAACTTGGGCTAGACGACCGCATTGAAGTTTCGGCTAACAGAGATTCATTCATTACCATGAAAGACCACAAGCCAGATTTCCTGAACAACCCGACCTGTCAACTTATAAACCCAAGCAAATCAGAAATTGGAATTATAAGCAAGCAAATTCTAGATAATATAAACAAAAAAGTAATCAACACAACAAAAGTGAACCAATGGAAAAGCACATCAAACACCATAGAATGGTTTAAAGCCATACCAGAAAAAGCGCAGCATGCGTTCATCACCTTTGACGTCTGCGACTTCTATCCCTCAATCTCAGAACAGCTCCTCATGAAAGCACTAGACTATGCATCCCAATTCACCACTATCACCCAACAAGACCGCCACATTATCACCCACGCCAAAAAGTCACTTCTATACCACCAGCAGTCACCATGGACAAAAAAGAACACTGACAACATGTTCGACGTAACTATGAGTTCTTACAACGGTGCAGAAACCTGCGAACTCATAGGAACATACATGCTGTCACTAATCACCGCCAAATTTAAAGATCAAGTGGGACTTTATCGTGACGATGGTTTAGCTGTTTGCAAAGCCATGCCAAGAGAAATAGAAAAAGTAAAGCAGCAAGTAACCAATGTATTCAAATCGAATGGCCTCAAAATCACGATTGAAGCAAACAAAAAAACAGTTAACTTTTTAGACGTAACCTTCGACCTCACAAGCGGAACCTACAAACCATTTACAAAACCCAACAACAAACTACTATACGTCCATCGACAGAGCAACCACCCCCCGCAACTACTAAAGAACATCCCAGAAAACATAAACAAAAGGCTAACAAGCATCTCATCAAGCCAAAAGGTTTTCGACGAAGCCATACCCCCGTACCAAAAAGCTCTAAATGAAAGCGGATACACCTACAAATTGACATACAACCATCAGCCCATACAAACACCGAGGAGAAACCGCAAGAGAAACATCACCTGGTACAATCCCCCATGGAACTCCAACGTCAAAACCAACCTAGGAAAGAAGTTCCTCCACATAGTCGACAAATGCTTCCCAAAGAACCACCCACTTAACAAGATCTTCAACAGACACACGCTCAAGCTTAGCTACTCCTGCATGCCCAACATGAAATCCATTATCTCGTCACACAACAAAACACTCCTCTCCGATTACAACACAGCCCCAACACAACAACCCAACAAACAGTGCAACTGCCGAACAAAAGACGAATGCCCCCTTCAAGGTAAATGCCTTGAAACGAACGTGGTATACCAAGCAACCGTAACAACCGACACAGAAACAGAATCATACGTAGGACTCACAACAAACTTCAAAGAATGTTTCAGAAATCATACAACATCCTTCCGACACGTCAACAAAAGAAACAGCACCGAACTGTCAAAACATGTATGGAAACTGAAAGACGCCAAGAAACCATTCAATATAGCATGGAAAGTCCTCAGAAAATCCAAGCCTTACAACAACGTAACTAAAAAATGCAGTTTATGTCTTTACGAAAAATTTCTAATAATCTGCAGGAAAGACCTATGTAGCCTCAACAAACGTAATGAATTAGCAACTTCGTGCCCTCACAGAAACAGATATGTACTCAAAAACCTTAAGTTAACGTAACGCAATAATCAGCACCATAGCAACTATTTGAATTTGTATTTAACCGCCAGCATTTAAATTAACCCGTCATTCATTGATGTTGCCTGATGAGTGTGGTCACTTGTTGACCATACGAAACAGGTCTGTAGCAATAAAACGATGAATCACTCCTGAAGTCCTGAACTACATTTAATGAATATATTATGCTCCTCTAAGAGTTGAGCGCTTTTTGAAATCCATTCACCACAAGGAAATAGAATATGTATGTATGTATGTATGTATGTAGTTAACGGTGATGATTTCACACCAGTCATCCCCCGTTCTTAGCCTCTCACAAGAAGTAATTATAAGCAGCTCTCGTTCGGAGATTACGAAGAATTTCAATTTCTTTGACTGTAATGTAAACATACAGTAAACTTGACCTTTTCAAAGAATTTGTAAAATATTTTCAATGTTTTCGATCTCTTTCCTGAGAGAGCTTTTCAAGAACTTTCTCTTTGCGATATTGACTTTCCATGACAGCTCATTTGTTTTGGGCTTTGGAAAAACCTTATACTGGATGCTTTAGAGTACAAGAAAGATTGTAAGCTTATAAAAGCTTATAAACAATAAAGTTGTTTACTTACAAGTTGGCTGCTGTACATTGATCACTTTTTTGTGCACGCCCTTGTCTTTACAAGTGCAGCTCAGGAATACACATAATAAAACAATTATCGGATGAGGTTGAGCATGATGCGCATTATCAAGGCCTCAATTCGTGTCATTCGGCTTCGGCAAATAACACAAACTTTGGCCTCGATAATTATCACTATCATGCTCAACCTCATCCAATAATTGTTAAGTATCATGCAAAGCCATCAGGGGATATTAGTGAACAGGGGCATCTCACATATTTAACATTTGACAGTGCAGTTAAGCTATCTGTTAACCAAAGAGTCCAGGGGTATGAGGCAAAGCAGTTAGTTTTCAAAGATTTGTGAATGCAGCATCGAACTGGGGAATCCACTTTAGAAGACTGGCCACTCCTCTTATCTCGACAGCCATCACATGTTCAAAATCTTGATGAATTTACAGATGATTCTATAGCAATGATGAAGTAACTGCATATAACGACAGCCAATTAGTTAAGCTGAATAATCCTACAGCCTGTATTCAGGCACATCATTCATCAACAACTGCAAAATCTTTATCATCAGATGAAATATCCAGATTAGTACCTACCATATTCCTTACTATACAGGCTAAAGTAATGCTCACCATGAATTTATGGACAGATGTTGGACTGTGTAACGGAGCTACAGGAAAAGTTATAGATATTGTGTATGCAGCAAATCACTCAACACCACATTTACCTATAGCAGTTATGGTTCAATTTGAACACTACACAGGACCATCTTTCCTACCAACGTTACCAAACTGTGTCCCAATCCCACCTATTACTGTCACATCTCAGTCACGTAATGCCATTCATGAGCAGTAGCAATTATCACTCGCGCTTGCATGGGCGATGACCATGCACAAAAGTTAAGGACTCACATTACCTAAAGCGTGGATTGATCTTGGCCCCATAGAGAGAACAACAGGCATGACATATGTTGCCATAAGTAGAGTTAGATCCCTTGATTCTTCTGTCATTGTCATTTGATTGCTTAACAAGCATTAGAAATAGATAAGCAGATAAGCAGAAGAAGAACATTTAAATGTGCTAGCAAATCACACCAAATCAGCCAGTTATGAATAACTCCAACATTAGTGTTCTAATGTGAACAACATCAAGCAGTACTAAATAGGAAACTAGAGTAGAAACAAAAGATTAAAAGAAACATTAAGAGTAGGGCAGTCAGTTTTGGAAAGGGTATGTTATGAGGAAAAATGCAGATATTCCAGAGATAATAGGAATGTTGCATGGATAGGTAAACATACAATGTTAAATTCTCAGCACTATGTGGGAGGTGTCCAGACACCAATGGATACCTCCTTGATATGTCTCTGGTATACAATATGCATTTAAAAATGCTAAGTTTTTCTGTATTGATAAAGGAATATAAACCCTCTTAAACCCATAAAAATTGTTGCATATTTCTGTCATACATTTTAATGGTTCTTTCTTACTTTGTTTTTTATTTTCAGCTACAGATTTTCTTTGTCCTGAAGTACAGTCCATTGTATATTTTGTTGCCATGGCATCAAAACAGAAAGGTATCGAGTTTGACTCTTCAGTTTATACTACCCCCCCCCCTTGTTTTCCGTAATCCTTTGTTAAAAACTTAATGTTTCCGATGGTGTTGTGAGCTAGCAATTGTATTTATGCCTTTTAGGAGTATTTGATAACCTGAATAGAATCAAAACAATCGAAAAAGAAACAGGTTGTTCAAATGAGAGAACACCAAAATTGCACTATTGATATTCACACATTTGTCATGGAAACAACATTTTTAAAATAAAACTAAAGAAAACTTATCGCTTCACAGGGCAGAACTGACTGAATTTTGCAAAGGAAGGGCAACTTTAAAGCCTTTGTTATGCCTACTGAACTTTTTTTTTTTTTAAATAATGTTAATTCCATAATTTACTTCTTTTGCAGATAGTGATCCTGGTTTTATCCATTGTTTAACTCCTCTCAAAAAGGGCAGATCTGGTGGAAACTATTACACATTTCAGCTGCAAACCTCTCCAACTAAATTTACCAAGGTGATTGGCTTTGATCCAAAATCACACCAGTAAGCTCTTGAATTTCCATAATCTGGGTCACCAACGAAGCTCCTGACTGCTAAGGAAGAGAATGACCAGCTATTTGTCAATGGGTACACATCTGTGACAAAAGCAAACCCTGATGATTTGGACTTTGAACCTTCTAAAGGACCACAAAAACTTCATCTGACACCACAGATTCTGGTATCAGCATTACCTTGAGCCAACTGAGTGGATTAAGCAGAAATCAAAGGGTAAATGTCACAGCCACCATGACCCTGGGTCCAAATGAGCCAAAAGAAGTTTAAAAGAGGAACGGCACTGTAGGCACTGTGAAAGACAACTGTCTGTTGGAAGATGCCACCGGTCATGGGACTATTCATCTCTGGACGATACAATCAGTATGCTGACGAGTGGAACTAGCCATGATATAAAGAATCTGAGTGTGAAGAAATTCAATGGCAACAGTACCCACCACTTTCAATGAAATAGAGGCCATTGTAGATGACACCAAAGGTAAAGATTTGCTTGCAAATGTCAAGAAGACCATAACAGTCAGTGAGTTCAAGTTTTGCGACAAAGTCAACAGTTTCTTGATTTGTCAGATCCCCACTTGCGAAAAGAAAATGCCCTATGCAGTTGAAAAACAGGTGACCACCTGTACAACCTGTGGCACCTGCCAGAAAGTCTTCACAAAAAAGGTCCAACAGCACACCTTTCAACTGAAATCAATGTCAAAGACACATGGCTCACAGCCTTTACTGTCATCATGGATGCGTTGATAAAGAAGGCGAACATTCTATCACAGACAAAATAACCACTGAAAAAATCAAGGAAGCCTTAATTAATGAAATTTTTTTTAATGAATAAAATTTTTTTTTTTAATTGTCTTGCAACTGCTACAATTCTTAGAGTACCAATGCCACTTACAGTACCAACATTACTTACAAAATTACGAGTTTACAGCGCTCTGCATTACTATTAGAGGATGTCTTTTCATTAATTAATATTTATTCTAAATATTTGTTGTAATTAATTGATGTTTTCCAGATTGTACTTAAGAGATAATTTATTGATGAATTTGTGCATGTTAATGCCCTTACTATTGATTATGTTGATTGAATATATGTAATGGCACATAGATAGGGTAGTGTAGTTAAATTTTTTGATTATTTTTGTTTCTTTGGAGCTAGGAATAATACCTAATAAGGGTTCCTCAGTGATAGGGGAGATCTGACAACAGATCTTTGTTTGAAAAACACATCACAATTTAATTTACAAAGCAAATTTCAACTGATTTGAGAGGGTCATAACTCTTCTAGAATACAAATATCTCGATAAATTGAAGGTTCTGAAAAAAGACCTACGCTATGGGTATACCATATCTAAATGGTTAGTTTGGCCCATGAAAATTAAGCACGCTAGACGAAAAAGTGTGAAGGGCATTTGGACCAATTGCGCCATTTTTAGACGGCCAACATGTTTCGTTAGCAGCAAGAATCTGGGAATTTCCGGATGAATGCTTTAAGGACTCTGCATGGGGCAAAAAGGGGGCCATTTTCTGTGAGGCATATCATGAAGAAGTATCAGTAAAGAGGTTAACAATCATGTGTCACAAAAAGTCACAAACATGTTTCAGGAAAAGAGAAATTGCAAAAATGAGAGAGAGAGCTGGCAGAAGTATTATGCACATATGATGACAGAAATCACCCAAAAGGAGAAACAGGAGTTCATGCAAGACACATCCTTGACTGGTGGAAAAGACACAAGGAAGCATTACCTAGATTTTGTAGGGAAGCAGCAAAGATATTTTTGAGACAACATTCATCTGCTGCAGCAGAACAAGTGTTTTCTCTCCTGAAAGCATTTTCCAGTGACCAGCAGGAGTCAGCACTGGAAGATTACTTCAAAACATCCCTGGTGTTGTAGTATAATGGCCGCTGACATTTTGATGTATTGATGTACTAACCTAATCTAGTAGTCAAGCCAGTAATGTTAGCAGCAGTGACAGTGGATGGACAAAACCATCTCTGATATGGTTCATCATTGTCTCGGACTCTTTAGATTGTAACAAGTTATTAACCATGTTAGTTTTAAGGACTAACTAATTGATGCACATATGTTAGTTTAGCCTCACCAAAGATAGGTGAAATAATGTCTCATTTTTCATGTTTGAGTATTTTGAACCCTGGAATATTGATTTTTACAGAAGCATAATTCAAGCATCATAGTACTTTTGGAGCATAATTTCGAGCAGAATAGTCTTTTTAGAGGGCAATTCTTTTGAGCAGTTTAGCCTTTTTTCAAGCAGAATGTGTAAAGGCCTAACTGTTATTCGTTGCATAGTTACTCGAGACCTCATTGTAAACATATGATTGTGGAAAATAAATAAATAATAATAATCTTAAAAGGGCTTGTTCATGCACGCCACATACCAGCACTTTGTATCTGGCTTGCTATGAGTGATGCTTGGCCAGAAAGATGGGCTTCAGAAATGAACAGGCTAAAGACACGAATGAAAAGTAGAATCAAGAATGAAATGTTAAGTACACTAATGCAAATCACCTAGAATGGACCTGGGGTAGAGTACAAATTATCATTTAACAGGATTATTTCTGTGGATTGTACGTTTTCAAATTTGATCAAATGTTGTAATTTACGATCTGGATTGTGCCGTCAAAGTAATTCAGAAACTGTTTTTCAGACATCATTAGAAATTAATAAAAGCTGCTGAAAGATAATAAAATCAAAGAGTTATCAATTTATTAGTCAAAATACTTATTAGTAATCAACTTATGCTTTGCAACTAAATTTCACTTTTCTTAACTGGTTGCAAAAATGAGACTTCAATTTTTTTTAATTTTAAACCCTGTAAATACTGTCAAATTTGCATAAAAATGGAACAAAAACTGACCAAAAATGACACATCTTTTCTTGTCTCAGTTGTCGCCAAAACGCGTCAGATCACATCTCCAGCTACGCAATTACAAAAAATTTTTGGAGGGGAGGTCCCCATACCCCCTAGCAGCTCGCTTCCATTTGCAAGTCCTGCTACTTTCAATTTTTAGCTGACTACTTTAAAATCTGTGGAGAACACTGTGAGCAGGGCCCTAACGCATCTAAAAACACACTTAAGAAATTCCCTGAAGAAATATATGCTCAAAAGTCCACTTCATATTTCCATTAATGGGCCACCAGTAAAAGAATCTGAAGCTGTAATCAACAAGGCAATACCATTATGGAAGGAAAAAAGCACAGGAGAAAACTGCGAAGGTCTTCTTGTGGTTTCTTTCTGCAGAAGCCTGCTTTCTTATATTTTGACCATTCAGGGCTCAAAATTGCAACTCACTGGTCGCCGATGCAACCAAAAATTGAGCACTGGCAACTAAATTTTCAGAACTGGTCGCCAGCTGGCGACACACGTTTTGTCTGATAACTAAAGAAAACCACCACACAACTTTTGTTTTTAAATCTTTATATTACGAAATCAATTGGATATGGTGGCTAGTATACAACTCACCTTTCTGTCCCCAGTAAAATAATGTCTGAATATTACAAGATAATTGACAAAATTTCAACATGTTGATACTGTGTTCACAGAGTGCCATATTGTTTCAGCGGCTTCTTCCGAAACTGGGATCGCAGGCACACTTCAACACCATGTGCTTTTCATTGGCCACGAAAATAGCGGCAGATACCAATCAGTTGAAGGAATTACGTAAGTTTTTACATGCGGGGAATGAAGATTCAGCCAAAAGGTTAATCCAAACTTTGAATCCTTCATCAGTTGTTGATGTAGGGAAAGTGGATTTCAACAAACTGCCAAAGAATATCCTAAGAACTAGGTTAATGGCATTTTGAATGGCATTTCGAAGAAGTAGCAAAGGGAAAATACGCAAGGACCTGTGTTTGCCTCACAATGAAAGCCACGGACTTAAAACATTTTATGCTTCGCTTCATTTAAAATGACTATGGAGACAACCATCACCTTCGGACCAGAGACATATCACCTGAGAACAATGGTAGCTTTATAACTAAGTGTTACTCATGTCGTTTCTAATTGTTTTCGCTCTTCAATTGTGACTTTTCTTGCATGCAAAGTAACGTATAAAATTGTGTTAAGAGAGGCCACATCTCTCAGCACTTTTAAGACGAACATCAGAAATCTCAACAATCTTGATGCATTATTAGATGATGGCTGCAGAGGCTGTCCGCTCTGCTCCTCCTAAAGAATTTTTTAAGTATGTATTATTGTATTATAAAATCCACTGTACATAGTCTCATAACATATTTTAACTTGGATTTAAATTTTACTACTGTAAATAGCTATAGGTTTTTTTTTTGTTTTTTGTTTTTTTTTTTTTAGGTATTTTCTTCTAATTTAACTCGTTTTTGTTATGTCCCCGTATTAGTAGGGGAGTTTTTCCCCAGCTAGGTGGTTGATGACATTCTTAATAAAGTTTCTATCTATCTATCTTCTTGTGTAAGTTTTATATAAAATAAGTTGGCAACCAAAATTTACAATCTGGGGACCAAAAATTTTTCCATTAGTCGCCAGCTGGCTCCTGAACGAAAAGTTAATTTCGAGCCCTGCCATTCAAAGGTACTAAAGTAAATGACCAAGAAGGTGGAATTCCAAAAACACAAGCAGCCATTTATGCCAAGAACTCTGACAGTATTAATTTGTTTTCAGTTCTGAATTTCCAGAGCAGGAAGACAGGAAGTTGTTAGCTTTATAACACTCTTCTTCCAAGCAGAATAACAAAAGCTTGTCTTTATTATGTAAATAAATGCACACTGTTAAACTAAATAAATCTAAAGTTTCATTTGACAAAAAATAGTTTAGAACATTACTTAGTATTTTGAATATGGTAACAACATTTTGGCCAGCATCCCTGTAACTGGCATTTGTGAAGCATTTGTTTTGGAGTGAAATCCTACATAATAAAAGTCAGAAATGGCAGTAAACCGATTGTAACTGCCATTTTGATCCAAATTGCCTCTGTACTGAGCTCACATACAAATGAATCAATAGCAGTTACAAGTACAGTTAAACACAAGCATTATCCTATGCCTGTGTACAGTTACCATCTTAATCAACTGCATTTACATTGTATTTACTTGTTTTCTGTTTGTTCGTTTACACTCCACCATACATTTAACCCCGCATCTATTTTGCGCAAAGGGTGAGTAGCTTTCTCTTACTGATTAAAGATAAAACCATGAGCCGAACAGCAAAAAAAGAGAACCATTGGTAGTTATCTGAACAATAAGATGTGGCTCTTTCTTTATGAAGTTTTACGTTGATAACTGAAATCCCAGGCATGTATAATTGCCCACCTATTTTTGAACATTTATATATCGTGCAAGATATGCATGATGACTAAAATACATGCTTCTTCAGATCAATAGTCATGGAAAAATGTTTAAAAATTCTTGTTGTTCCTGTTAAGAAATCTACCTTATAGAATACAATCAAGTTGGTGCCCAAAATGCTGGAAAATGCATTTCTGAGCTCTCAGGCTTCATAATTTTCAGGGGGTAGCATGCCCCCAGTCTCCATAGACAAAAGGGACCCTTTTATTGCTACAACCTTGGTCACAACTTCATTCTATATACATTTTGACCCCACCCCTGTGCATGTACTTCCCTGTTCAATGTTCACAAGACACTTTCATTTAGCAGATTTTGGCATTTTACCATTTATCAACATTGAATGGAGGAATGGGGGTGCTGGCACTTATTCTGAAGGTATTACAGTTATGATTTCATGTTTTTGCATATTTTCCAACACAATTAGTCCATAGTTTTGGCTCCTCCGATCCGCTTACTTGAGAATAGCAATCCAGGGTTCGTACCCTTTTACAGAAACAAATTTCCAGGACTTTTCCAGGACTTTTCCAGGACTCAGATTGATTTTTCCAGGACTCTAAAATTCACATTAACCCTTTCGCTCCCAAGATCTCAACTTTAATTCTCCTTGCTGTCTGCCATACATTTCATATTTTTTACTTGAGTTTAACAGATTTCCACCACTTTCCAGGACCAGTAGCCCTTTTCCAGGACTTTCCAGTCCTGGAAAATGCCACAGTAAAATTCCAGGACTTTCCAGGTTTTCCAGGACCCATACGAACCCTGGCAATCCATCCATCTACCTCAAATTTTAGTGAAATCCCTGATTAACGTAACAGTAATCAGGGCTCGAAATTGCGACTCACTGGTCACCAATGCAACAAAAAAAATTGAGCACTGGCAACTAAATTTTCAGAACTGGTCGCCAGCTGGCGACTCGCATTTTGTCCGATAACTAAAGAAAACCCATGACACAACTTTTGTTTTTAAATCTTTATATTTGGAAATCAATCGAATATGGTAGCTAGTATACAACTCACCCTTCCTTCCCCAGTAAAATGTCTGAATACTACAAGACAATTAAAAAAATTGAATGTACTTCAACACGTCGATACTGCGTTCACGGCGCACCATATTGTTTCAGCGGCTTCTTCCGAAACTGGGATTGCAGGCACACTTCAACACCATGCGCTTTTCATTTGCCTCGAAAATAGTGGGAGATACCTATCAGTTGAAGGAATTACGTGAGTTTTTACATGTGGGGGAATGAAGATTTAGCCAAAAGGCTAATCCAAACTTTGACTCCTTCATCAGTTGTAGAAAGGCATCGAGGAGAGCTAGTCAAAAATAAAGAACGGCATTTCGAAGAAGTAGCAAAGGGAAAATACGCAAGGACCTGTGTTTGTCTCACAATGAAAGCCACGGACTTAAAACGTTTTATGCTTCGCTTCATTTAAAATGACTATGGAGACAACCATCACCTTCGGACCAGAGACATATCACCTGAGAACAACGGTAGCTTTATAACTAAGTGTTACTCGTGTTGTTTCTAATTGTTTTCACTCTTTAATTGTGACTTTTCTTGCGTTCTTGTGTATATGTAAGTTATATATAAAATAAGTTGGCGACCAAAATTTTTCCGTTAGTCGCTCGCTGGCTCCCGGACGAAAAAGTTAATTTCGAGCCCTGACTAAAACATTTTTTTTTTGTCAAAGAGACAGTGCTTTAGGTTTTCTTCAGAGTATGAGCTGTTCACTGACCGCCGAAGTATTCGCATATCCCATTTTAGGATACATTGCCGATACAGAAATAGCAAATGGACCCTGTAGGACCGAGCTGACATGGATTAAGAAAATTACTGACAACATGGAACTAATTCTGTGGAAAATTCAGCAAAGAGATTAAGAAAACAAACTAGCAGGGTGCAATATCTTACCTGAAGCTTTTCTAAGCATCTGTTCTGAGGTGAGTTTCAGAATCATGCGAAGAAAGTCGAGGGCGAAAGCATTCCTTTCCTGTTCAAACAGCACAGAACCACACGTAACGCGCTATTCCAATACTTTCAGTCCATCTCCCGTCAGCAAACCTGCAACAAACAAACGAAAAAATAAAGAACTGAAACCTCTCCAGAAACAGCTACTGTTGAAAAAGAAAAACAATTGTTTACCACGTTCTGCCAATACTACGCCACCGCCATGCCTTGCTCGAATACTGTGCTGGATTACACACTACTACGTCATGTACCTGTACTGTAGTGTATCCTAAAAGTCCATTATTGTTGATTATTTCCCAGTCCTCGTGTCAACAGCTCGGACAAGATTGCACACGGAGGCTGTGCTCCTCAAAGATTTTGGTAGGGGTGTGCGGCTCGAACCTTGAAACCTGTGCCCTATCTCAGATTAAAATCTGTGACTTTCCCATACCCTTTTTCTGACCTGAGCCAAAACTCGATACCCCTCTGAGGCCTCTAAAATTAGTACACGGCTCTAACTTAAGAAATTGGCTTCCATTTGCGTGGCACTTGAGAAGGGCTACAAATTAGCTAGCGTTGATAAGGAAAAAATAGTTCCTTGTTAACTAAATGTCAAATGCAAAGCCAGAGTGAAAAAAACAACCCCTACTTCAGACCAAATTGGTCAAAATCTATTCCTTTTTTCAGTCCAAAACAGCTCAAATCTATACCCTTTGGGGTCGCATATACATACACAGTCCATATAAGGAGTACCGCCTAGAGCGCCATGCAGTATTCAAAACATACCTTAGAAGTTACTTTCGGAATTCTACGGTGATGAAAAAATGGAGAAAAACTAAGTCTTCTTGGGGAGTTTATGCCAAGATTTATGGAAGGATCTTATTATTTAGCCCTTGCACTACGGGTGAAGCTCCCTCTAGGGCGTAAAAAAAATACAATACTTACGAAATTAAACCTGAATAATAAACTGCGCAAGAAAATGTGCAATGTTAAATTTGGGAGTAATGGTGTTTAATAACGTTGAAACTAAGCCCAAATACCACACAACATTGGATCTTTTCTAGCGAACGTACATCAACGGAAAACCTCCTCAAATACACTGGTAACACTACATTGCCTTTACACAAACCGAAATTCATATCTCAATCTTTCAAGCTAAATATATTTTGTCCGTAAGTTTCATTTGTACTCGTGAAAGTATATGAAATTAGTCTAGTGACGAGTTAGACAACTCTACAGACTGGAACGTACTGCAATATGTTGTCCAGTTTCGGACCAGTTAAAAAATAATTTCAATTTTTCCGTCGTGCTTGTAAATCCCTAGAAAACGAAATATAATAAAAGGAAGACGCCGGGACATTTCACTGAGCTTTCGAATATGTTTCAAACTTGCAGAAGCCTCCCTTCTGCTCAGGTAAGTAATTTTTCACGGGTTATATTTATGCTATTCACTGGGTAGTAATACTAGCGATAGGTCTGATATTTCAGATGTGATATTTTGAATGGAGCTCTTTTTACATCTACATCTACACTTAGGTTTTGTCGCGAAGATACTCGAACAGTTCGAGTGGTCGGAACCTCGATTGATTTCCTGGAGTTTAATGTTTCTGAAATAACGGAAGTCATAAACCTTGACTGTGTTTTGATTTTAATGGTGCGCCAAGTTTTTGTCCGCGTCTGGGTTCAGCACGTAGCTAACACGCCCAGGAGAACTCCCAAATAAAATGGACGGGGGTGCCCCTCGTACCTTTCAGGGGTTAAAAACGCGGTTTTGGTACCTTTTATGGTGTACGGCCTCAAGAGATCATCAGCGGGAGCTTTTGCGGTACCTTTTAAGGTATTGAGCCGAAAAAAAAATGACAGGACATGATCTATTGTTTTAGAGCAGGAGCCATAGAATTAGTACCTCTTAAGGGTACTAAACACTCAAGCCACGCCCACAAAACAGGATCTTGGCACCTTTAAGGGGTTCTTTTCAAAGTTTCCGACGAGCACTCCAGTCCATTTCAGGGCGGTGAGGGAGAGTTCAAGGACTGAATTATGCAGTTTTCATCACCTTAAAACTTTGAACAAGAAGAAAAATTATCCGTTTTACTATTTTCAAATATCTCTTTTCGTTCCAGAGATATTCAAGTTTTCAAAATATGCAAATTAGCCAAATTATGACGTCATACACTCGACCAAATTTTGATAAATATGACGAAGAAAGATATCTCAGCCAATTTGTATTAGAAATGTTTGATTATTTCCAGTATGCCAATGGTGCCTCGTCTGTATGACCCAACCAGCATATAGATATGTTAGGTCGCGTTTGTGGCCTTGTTTAATGTTTTTGGAGCTGAAAATAACCCTGGGGGTGGGAAGATGAGAGACCCTGGGAACGAGGTTGCACCAATACATATTGAGAAAAGTTTTAAATCTCGCGAAGCATATTTTTTTGTTTGGGATCAAGCAACAAGGAACTGCCGCATAGTGCTTTTGGCATTGTTGCTTATGTTTCGCTCCTATATTAGGAAGCGTTCATGACCGAGTAACCAAATTGAAAACCAAGCAGACCTTAATAAGACTAGTAAACATGCTATTGGAATACACCTAACACTATTAATCTGGAAAACTGATGGAAATATGGTATGTGGTGAGTTAAAGAGAGCTGTGGTCTAAACAAATGCGCAGAAAATATCTTAACATAACGACTAAACACTACGAGGAATGGGAAAACGGAAATTTTTAATTGCACGATTCTAGAGTTACACAAGCTAACGTGGGGAGACTTGTGATAAGGTCTGGACATATAAATCTTATAGATCTATTTCATACATTAAATAAAACGGTTACTATGAAAGAAAAATTCGTGCCGACACTCTGCCAACCTTTCGCTCTTGCAAGTGGATCTCGTCCCCAGAGCCTGCGCATTTTCTATCAGCGGTGACCGAACGCTCTCGATTCTTGGTGCTAGCGAAATGAATCGCGGGGTCTGGAAACTTTGTTCGTATGTTTTGCAAGCTAAAAGGTATTAACTTCCGCTGTCGAAAAGTTGAAACTTTTTGTTTGGATACTTTCTCGCTACGATTTTGTTGTGTCTTACAGTGTTCTCCCTTTTCAGGAGTTCTGTGATATTACGAAGGGCGTTGAATCCATTCAGATGTTTAGAGTTGTCGTTAAACTTTATTTCATTCTCAGTGTATGATGCAGTTCTGTGTTGATCTTTAATCTGTGACATGTAACTGTCAATAGTTTTCCAGGGACCCCACGAGCCTCCTAGTAGAGCAGGATCAGCGAGAGAATCCCTCCGAGGATACCAAGGTGGAAGGGCCTTCTTTTCGTGGTCCAAAAGTCTGATGACTAACTTTCGTACTACCGCGAGGTTAGAATGTGCAACATTTTCGTATTCACAAGGATCTGTTAGAAAGAAAGACGAAAAATCGACTGGATAAGATCAGTAGATATAACAGGCGAAGGAAACCGTTAAGACATAACTGGAGAGGTTACTGTGGTTTGACGTCTGGATATTTAAACAGAGAGAGCATTATGTCGTTGCTTGGGTAGTTTCACCAAAACTTAATACAGATTGACTGAATGGCTGTAAACTCAACATCGTCCAAGAGATTGCCCTCGATGTCAGCGGTCTGGTTTTCAGCTGAGTGAGTGGGGTCCCTAGTGGTTCCGGTTTTTTTCATCGAGATTTGCGCGACGTGGAGAAAATCTTATTCAGTCGACCTATCAGAATAGCGAAAAGCGAGTGGCGTCAATAAGCATACATCCTGTAGCTACTTGGTGCTTTATGCTTTCCTGCTAAACCAACCAGAAGCCAGTCCTGTTGACCACTGTTCGCTGGACCAATCCTGTTGCCTATTGCCAACTTCTATTTCGTTTGTTGTTTTGTTCATTTTACGCGTAATCATATCAAGGTCATACCAAAACTATCTTAGCTACAACAGACACCCAATAGGCAAACCCTGCAAGAAAGGCGTACCTCCATAACTGACATATCACTCAATAGAAAAAAAAAAAACTTCAACTGTTGACGGAATAACTTCGCGAGCAAAGAAAATTTACACTTTTGACAGCAGAAATAAACGAGAGTTTTCAAAATAAGTAAAAATATGGCTAGCTACCTTTGCTTATGTCAAACAAACACGGAAACAAATCAGTATTACAATGCAGTGAGTCATTCTCCCTGATCTTGGGGAGCCCGCAGTCAATCACAGCACCAGGCAGCGTATGAGCCACAGCAGTAGTATCAGCACGACTCACACCACTGCCCAGCTCGTCGAGCACTTCATATCTGGGATGCCATGTGGTCCGAAAAACAGCATCCTGATTGATAACTAACTTGTACTGATCAACACGAATAGCTGCAAATTTCCGAATGGGGTCGATGTTGTGAAGAATCTACAAAATTAAAGCCGTTAAACAGATAAACAGTGTTTTTGCCGTGGTCTACACACACCTCAGCTTAGGGTGGCTCAAAACGGTTTCCGGAACTATCCAAGAGTTTTACCGTGCCGTCTTTGAAATATAAGTACTTAAAGCTAAAATTGAGAGTGTTTTAACAGGTACTACTGTTGATATGTCAGCATATAGTGTCACGAAGGTGATAACAACGTGCTCCCTGATGATTGGGCAGTTTTGTGGTACCACGATTGTAGCATCAACTAATCAAGAGGACATATAATGACCCATCAAAATTTACGTCTCGGAAAGTGCTGGAAACTGTTTTGAGCTTTTTGAAGGCGTGATACGTTTGACTCTAAGGAAGATACGTTTGACAGCTAAGGAAGGATTTTTAGTCTCCAGGACCAATAAGGACCAGAGAATCAAAATCAAAATCAATTTCAATGACGACTAGGTGCTATAGTATAACATTCCAAATTAATAATTATAAATCTTCGTTTGTAAGGATAGTAGTATTAATATCAAAACCTTGATTAACGTTTAGTACATCCATCGCTACAAAGAGTGATCTGGTAAAGGAGCATTTGTTGACTGGTCCCGTTCTTTGTTACAGAACCAACCATGACAAAACTTGTTACAACTTACGCAGAGGCGAAAGATGTTATACAAAATAACGAGGTATTTTCCTCTTATCTAGAGTTCTGACGTAAACAAATATCCGTCAAAAGTGAGTGTCTAGGATGACAATAATAAAAAGGAACTTAAGCAAACCACAACGACGACGGCGACGAGAAAGTCACTAAACAAAAAGTTTAATGAGCAAGGCAATGGCTGTGCACGTGCGTTATAAAACTTTGTACATTTCTTTGCTGTCCTTTGCAAAACAGCAATGTGAAATGACCAAGTTCTGCGTAGTCCGAGGAACGCGAACGACGACGGCTAAGTTTTCGTATTTCCATTTGGAATTGAACGCTCTCGTTGCATATTTAGCTTGAGCACGTTGTTAGAGACATTGGCATGCTGAACAGATGTAGGTAACTGCGAATTTCGCTGGTAAAATATAAATGCATTTTTTACTAGGCGTCGTCCTCAGCGTCGTCGTCATCGTTGCGTAAGCTCCCTAATATCTAACAGGAACTTCTAGCAGACAGTTTCACTCATTTTGCGAAGAGTTCTAAAATTTCCGTATGTGGTTTGACATGTACCTCTGTTCTTGGTGACGGTGCGCCTTGTGATATGGTGTCCCATACATTCATCCCATCAATCTTGTCCTGGATCTTTGTGACGTCACCACCAGCAAGATGATAGAAGGTTGGTAACCAGTCTGTGGCGTCAATCAAGTCATGACTCACACGGCCTCTCTTTGCTATCATATTGCTGCGAACAAACGCAACTCCACGAACTCCTCCCTCCCACAACGTATCTTTACCCCCTTTGAGGGGATAGTTGGAACCCTGGCTCCTTCAAGTTAAGAAATCAAAATATCAGTTGACGGAAATATAAAATCTCTAATAACTGTGATTACCTTTGGTTTTGTTTAATACGGGGAGGGGGGGGGGTAGATGTCTGAAATATAACTTCATTTAAAGATAACGTCATAAATGATATAAGTGGCAGAGTACATTAGTAAAGAAACGGTTGGTTTCTCAGCTGTCCATATACTGAGCTGATATTCGAAGCAACATCAGGGAAGAACGAAGTGCTTTTGACGTCAACTGTGCGACGTTAGGGAAGTCAGATAGCTGTCTAAGGGAGATGTATTTACCAAATGACCCAGTGTAAAGTGAACCAAAAGAAATTGCCTACAATTTCTATCCCTGCGTGATTTTTTAGTCGATGAAAAAAAGGCAATATCTTTGCTGTCTCTGAGTTATAATTAAGAAATGACTGACCACACCCATCAGCATGATTGGGGCACCTTCTAAATAAAAGCCATGAAAATAGGAACTGTTAAGAATGAAAAAATGATACAAAATGTTACATCTAAGCAATAAAATGGGACAAAAGTCCCAGGTCACCGCAGAAGATGTGTGAGAATATTGTTTCTAATCGTTACTTTATCATTTCGTTTCCTTAGCGACATGACATGATAACCCTTGTTTTACATAGACCTTTTTATGGATCTATAAATGAACGAACCCATCAAATCCACCAGGTGCTCCTCCATTATCTGTGGTGAAGACGACAACACAGTTGTTAAAGATTCCTTTTGTTTTAAGGGCTTTAGTTATATTTCCAACAGACTCATCCAGTGAAGCCACCATGGCGGCATAGGTTCTTCTCTCATCTAATGAGAAGTATGCAAATTTCTAGCAAAGAACAAACAAAACATTGAGTCATTGCACAAGTCGAAACTATGTCACGTTTAGTTATTTCGAACAGGAAGAAGACAAAGAGATAACATGGAGACAAAGTTGTACGTAATTTTGTGCAGGGTCAGCGAACAGAACCCAACCATTAAATCTACTACATTTATTTAAAGAAAAAAATACGAATGAATCAGAAAATACGCTTTGCAGAAAGTTAAGAAAGGAGGTAATTAGTTTAAGTTATACTGATCTCAAGCTTATTTTGTCATAAAGGACCGAAGAAACGAAGTTTTCTTACATCAACCAGCCTCTTTGGTGCTTGCAATGGTTCCTGGATATTTCCAGAGTGCACAGCGTGATGTGCAATGTACAGGAAGAGCGGTGTTGACGGGTTGTGTCCAGCAATAATTTTCTCTGCTGCTTCTGTAAATAACTCTGTGTTGTAATGGCCTGACTCATTATGGACTGGCTGAAAAAATAAAGCCAATTTGTAACAAACCGTGTAAACAAACATTTCTGCATTGAAATACTTTTAAATGGCATTGGAATGTTTTGCATTGGCCGGATATTTTTTCCAGGACAGATTTTATGCCCGCGGGATCGGCGGTTAAGCTAGGCAGTCCAATCGAAGTCGAGTCGATACTTTTCCCATCTAATTTACTCGGATATCACGAAAGGCTGTTTGACAACAGTTCAGTTGCTTACAAGTAATATTAAATATATGAAGTGCAATCGCTAGTTTTCTAACATCATACCGTTGTTGTACTGCTGATAAAACATCAGTACTACTCTCTTTTTCGCTGTCTCAAGAGTCATACAACACTGAGTAGGTAAACACCCCCGGGGAGGGGGGGGGGCTTTAGTATAAAAAGGGCGGGGATGGTCGTCGGAAATTTCAAAAAAGACTCTAAGAGGTACAAAGATCCTGCTTTATAGGTGTGGCTTGAAAATCTTTTCGCCCCTTATAGAGTTACCAATTCTAAAACAACAATTAATCTCACGTCATATTTGTTTCCGCTCAATACCCTAAAAGGGACCGCAAAAGCTCCCGCTGTGAACCTGTTGAGGTTGAACACCTTTCTTTTTTTAATTTTTTTCCCCTCCCCTTTTTTAGCTTTTTAAATATTTTTTTATTTAATGTAAAGTGCCATGGACAAATAGTGGGTTGGCGCTATATAAATATTATTATTATTATTATTATTATTATTATTATAAGAGGTACCAAAATCACTTTTTGACCTTTAAAAGGTACGAGGAGCACCCCCGTCCTTTTTGTACGGCAGGGGGGGGGGGTGGGAGAAACACATGCCTCCCAGATGTCTGGTCCAGAATATAACTGAACAATCTGAACAAGCGTCAGATTTCTACTATTGGTTATTTCTCTTTTCCCTCTTCAACACCTTAGAGCTTTAAAAACGAACTGCAATGTACCTCCATGTTATCTCTAAGATCCAGTCCCCAATAGTCTTCGAATGATCGGTGAGTCCAGTAATCAGTCTTTCCTGTCCAGTATCCGTAGAACGAGTCAAATCCTCGGAATGTCGGGGTATACTCCTTTTCAAAGAAGCCCAAGTGCCACTGAAACATCAAGGGCAGTACAAAAAATCAATCTTAATAAACCCAGTAAAGAAAATGCTGTGAACCACGTGCTGGTCGACTCGTCTTTCACATTGCGTAGAAGACATGCGAAAAGGTTGTGATGGAAACTAGATTCTCTAACCGTAAAGAACTCAAGTCGGCGTTGGTTTGTTATCGCTTCCTAAGTGGCGAATGGGTTAGTCGCGGCAGATCTTAGTCTTCTCCTCTAGTCGCTGGAAACGATCCCTCTCACTAATAAGCAATAAGAGGATTCGGGTGAAATTTAATTAAACTACCAAGTACAGCTGAAGACTATACCTTTCCCACGCCGCGTGTTGTGTATCCCAGAGACTTCAGGTACTGCGGGGTTGTGGTTTCGCCCAGTGGTAGACCAAAGGGTTGAGTGGCAAAGATTGTGCCGTGTTGTATCCCTGTTTAAATGAACACATTTATGGTGGAGAAAATATCTTGTTTTAATTCAACATAGGCGGGTTTTTCCCGAAACTGTGTTATTTTCTTGGGGCAATTCATTCAGCCGCGTTTTATGGCTGTTAATGTACAAAATTTAAATAATCAAGGATTTTTTTTTAACCAATTTGGAGATGACCGGCGAAAAATATTTACTTGGTAATAAAACTGCGTGGAAGCTACTAAAATAGAGATGAATGTTCTTCGGTATAATGAAATGAAACACAACAAAATGCTGCAGTAAAAACTAATATGTAACGTCAGAGAGAAATGTTTGTGGCAAGCGCATGTGATTAGTAATATATATTTAAAAGACCTCTCTGTTACGAAAAATTGTCTGTCAAGTTCTAGAGCAATCTAGAACCGGAAGTCATTCAGCCGTGACCAATTTGTATAAGAACATTCCAGAGCATTCTAATCCTTATGTAATAGCCCTTTTCACGGCTAATTTTCCTCATTTGCATTACAATGTAATCCAACGTGGATGCGAGGCAATTTCGGGCTAAAACTACAAAATAGCCCGAAATTGCCTCACATACATGCTAGATTTTTCTTGTAATGCAAATGAGCAAAGGTAACCTTGAAAAGGGCTATTAGTCAGATTAGAAACTGTGTCAAACTACTTAATTTAGCTCCTGATAGAAGTTTCTAGAACTTTAAGCCTCATATATACTAGGGCGAGAGTTTCTTCTGTAAGAGAGATTGGTTCAAATTTGAAGAAGCTTAGTGCTGTAAATTCGTGAAGGTACCTTACGGAAATAAATTAGTTTGTTGCTGTTACCAGCGATCCTGAGTTCTGTCTGGAAACAACCTGCCCTACAACGATACTCGTAACAATCTTTATTCTTTGCATTATAGTTCACCAGTTACCACTAACTTTTATTCGATTCTTATTGGTTTAACTTGATCACAGGGCACGATAGTGTTCATCGGCGGAGAGACATTATCAGCCCCTATAATCCATCAAATATTGTCGCTCGCGCGCTATTGGTCTAAACTCGTCACGTTACCAAATATTCCCTAATTTTCAAAACTGCGCGTGTTACAAAAAAGATGTGAAGGATAATAAACACAACGGGCACTATAAATAAACAATAGCCTCCATTTGGCGTGAAAATATGTTCGGATATTCGTCCTTGGACATTATCTGTTCCTCGAAGCTCACAGTTTTCCTCGAGCTACACTCTCGGAAAACTATTCGCTTCTCGGAACAGATAATGTCCGCGGACAAATATCCTAGCATACGTTCGCGCCAAATAGAGGCTATCGTTTATTTATAGTGCCCGTTCGAGGAAAATACCCGGATGGATAGTAGCTGATAGTACTTGTCCCTGAAAATATTTCTGCGAACAAGCGGGCTTATGGAAGAAAAAAAATGGAAAGACGTATTTGCCTGTTTTCTTTTTCAAATTTAAGATTGTGTGGCTTTCACGGCTTCCACTAAAAAAGTTGAAAATAATTCAATGTTAATTTTGACCTGGGGCGCTGAAGAAAAGACAAAAAAGTGTCAGAACTGTCGATCTGATAGTTGCCCCTTGTAAATTTGATGTTCTTAAAACTAGCATATTCGGGCAAATATTTGTTTTAAGAACATCAAATTTCCACAGGGCAACTGTCGGCCGATAGCTCCTCGACAAAAAACATTCTGTTCCTTTTTTTTTTTGCGTTTCACCAATAGAACATGTTACATTTAAAAATGTAACACGTTCTATTGGTGAGACGCAAAAAAAACTATTTGCCCTAGTGTTCTATGAATGAACAGACAACCTGGATGGGACTAGTTAACTATTTGCTCATTAAAACAAAATCTGAGTCATCTTATTATTAAATAAGACCACGGGATAAACGCTAACTGTTGATGTTAGATTGTGTGAGAATGCAGAATCTACAATTTAGTCGATAATCGCGGCACGCTAACTGATTTTTCCTTTCTTTTCCTTTCTTTTCCTTGATGTGCTTTTTAGAGGAAACTGGAAATCATTTTTCCTTGTTACCACCAAGTCACTCGCGGACGTTTGGAAGGTGTGGAAACACTTTCCTGTGGTTCGTTTATTTTACGGCATTTGTCCATTTTTAGAAACTTCCTCGTGTGCTTCCGTGACGCAATAGTTAAGAAATAGAAAACATGTACCGTGTTTCTATCAAGGCTTAGTATAAATCTACTAGCATTCTATCACGTATGCCGTTCTCTGATTGGCCACGCTACTCACCGTCTATTCTGTGATAGATAGTGAGGAGCGAAGTAGCGTGCCCTTGTTAACAAAATGACGGCCGTTTCGTGGCGTTTTCGATATGTCTGTGAAGAGGATTTAGATCAAGTTTTGAACGACAAGTAGATTTATACTAATACAATTAGATTATTCGCTCTCGATTTCTATCGCGCGATAGAAATCTCGAGCTCATAATCTAATTGTTTAATAGAAACACCATTTTTAACCAATCAGCGCGCGTAATTTCTTAGTACTGTTTTCTAATATAACATAGAAGTTGCTCTGTTACTAAGTAGAGATGATGAAAAGGTACCGAGTGTGACTTACCTAGATTGACTGGATGTTTACCCGTCATGAAGGAGGCCCGGGTAGGAGTACAGATTGGTGACACGTAATAGCTATTAAGAATTACGCCGTTGTTGGCTAAAGCGTCAAGGTTGGGCGTAGGGATCTGGGACGAGCCATGAAAACTCACGTCATCCCAACCCTAAAGGAAAAAAAATAAGATGCAACTAACCCAGCGAATATGGAATATATAAACTTGCAGATCATATTGGCATATTTGCCATCACTATTGTACGTTAGTTTGGAAATTGTCCACAACGGGAAAAGGATAACAGCGTATCATCTCGCTTTTTTTAGCATGCATTCAGTTTGGGGATGAATCTCGTCTGCAGAGTCTACTATTTCTTTTAGAGATACTTAGCCCAGGGGGCCTTGGCAAGACCTTGTTATCTTTTCCTCGTCCCAAGGCCTCGCCGGCTATGCCTCTAGAAACTGGAATATTCTGGGATAAGAGTAACCTTGAACCACGACTGATCGCTGGAAATGCTATCTTCTTTGCTTAGTTACCGCAATAAGGTTTTTTGGCGTGAGCTTTCTGGAATCACCCTAGCAATGTATTGGAAACACTGCAAAAACGTTAATCTGCAATAATTCACTGTTAACTTAGAACAAACTATTTAAAACTAATCTTCTAAATCTTAGGAATCCGTGTGGTTCCGGTAGACTCTCGGTATTTTGAGCAATCTGGTGACTGGTTCAGGCAAGAGATTATCAAGGTAAGTACCTTGATAATCTTTTGGTTCAGGCTAATCGGCATTATTTGATTCTTATCTTCGGATAATACATTTATAACCCTCTTATTGTTTCTCTTTAATTTTTTTTATTAAGTTGAAAAAAGGCACTGAGACATTCTTTGCAGATATAATGCGTTTTTTGATAATTGATGGAGAAAGGTGCCTTCTCATTCTAGCCGTGTTTCGTATCCTTACCAGGTCATCCGCGACAATCATAATAATGTGGGGCCTGGATGCTGCGACGAGGACTGAGACGTCCCTAAAATTATGGAAGGAAAGCGCCAACAGCAAGCTTTTGAACAAAAAGGAAACCACATTCGATCAAACACATTTTATTCTTAAAGGCATTTGTTACTGTACCTCTGAATAGTTGTTTCATAACTCTCCATTCTTATAACAATTTCCTGGTAGCACACAGTTAGCTCTTGAAATTAAACAAGAAACTGCTTTCACTAAGACACGTTTTGTAGCTATATCTGTCTGTTTCTGTACCATTGAATACTTTCCTGGTGCAACGTGAAACAAAAGATTTTGTAGTCGGTCACAAGCAGATCTAAGTACATTTGCCAAGCAACAGTTTCTGCAAACGAAACTTACACCTGTTTTGATCGCACACGCTCAGCCATGAAAACTACAGTGAAAGAAAAAAGTCGTTTTTTTTTTATTTACGGCTTCGGCAAATAATTGATCTGCGAGACACTGACGAATCACGATATTGTGCGACAACCGAGTTCAATGATTGTTTTATCATTTGATCACCAAGTTTGTTTCATGTTTAAATCACTCTTCGACAGTTCAGGGAAGCGAAATGCCATTTTTCAACTGAGAGGTGACACACAGAGATCAATTTTCCTTTCATATGTTAAAATTCTGTAGAAACCTTCTGGAGTCACCCGTCCCACCAGTCCTTGAGAGATGGAACTGGCTACCAGCTCTTAAACGATTCAGAGAATTTGTAACAATGCTTCTATCGGGCTGAAAAAGAATGGGTGTTTAAAAGCCGTTTTTGTTCTACAGTCAGGTGGTCTTTTGAGGCAAGACGTGATCGGGTAACAAATTTTTTTTGAAGACATTTCTACAAGAAAGGGAAGCTTTGATTATACTGACTTTATTTTTGTTTTTGTTTTTTTATTTTATTTTATTATTATCATTATTATTAATACAACATGAACACAATAGGACAGTTAAAGGAGATACAAAAGATAACACAGAAGGTAATGATGTGTGTTACCAAAAAAAAAACAAAAAAAAGAATTGCAAACTATTACAAAGTACAACATTTTGAGTAGGTACGTTGCAAAAAAAAAAAAGAAACAATTACTAAATTAAGAATTAATTAAATTAATTGATAACTTGACTAAGTAGGTAAAATGAAAAAACTCAAATAAAGTCTTTCCACTTTTTGTTGAAATTGCCAGAAGTTTTATTTTTAACTGGTAATTGTTGTGAAGTATTTAATTTGTTCTTAAGTAAAGAAGCAATGCCGTCAAAGGGTACATCATCGCTGTCTTGGATAGTGCAAAAGATATAATACTTGGCCACCAAGGTGACGTAGTTTAAAATGTCTTCTGATTCTGTGGTGTTATCATGCCAACCAAAGAGGATATTACGTTCGGTGAGATTTATTATGTTTTTCAAACCACCAATTTTGAAATGCAGACCAGAAATTGGAAATTACAGAACAAAGGTATAATAAGCGAGGCAATGTTTGCGGTTGCATTTTGCATAGCTGACAGATTTCAGATTCGCATAGCTTCATACGGAAAAGGGAACACCTAGTTGGAAGTATGTTGTGGATAATTTTATATTGAAAAATTTGAAGCTTTTTTTCGAGCGTGGAACAAAGGGGAGGTTATAAACTTTCTTTAAGCATTCTTTCGAGAAACCATATTGCAGTAATTTTGGTTCAGCAGTTGGGGGTTGGAAGTAGTGGTGTATAATTGCTGCATAGACAGCACGGGTGGTGAAATTCTTAGGCAGAGAAGGTTCTTGTGACGCGTTGTCATTTTCAATTGCGATTTCTGTGCGTTTGATTGTGCGTCTCCAGCTTGGTGGAATGGCGCTTATTAAACCATAGCACGCTGTAAACGAGGCATGAAGCCGAAAGATTCGTTGAAATTTGTCACGTGATAAGAGGTTAACATTTTCCTCAAACAGGTCATTTATGTACATGATTCCAGCTCGATGCCATTGTTTCAAATAGATCATGTGTTTATCTATTAAAATACTGTCTTTGTGGTCTACCAATAAAATCGATCGAACACCTCTTGGACGTTTAAAATGAAATGAAATCTTAATACAGGCGAGGATTGACATCGAAACTGCATTGATTCAGACGAGCTTGTTCTATAAAGTCAAAAAAACGTTACGATGTACGATCCTAAGGGTATTGAGTTTGCCTTGACACGAGGGTTTGGATGAAGAATCTATTTCGACCTTGTAATGGATCAACGATTAATTAGAGCGGTTAACTCGGTCTGCCTGTTTTTCAGTGTAGAATCAACATCAATAAATAATCAATGTGAAAATAATTCCATCTGGAGCAAAAACGAAACTTTTACTTTGACGCTTCGAACTGAGATGTATTACCGCTCTATAAAGTACCACAAACAAAGAATACCACCTCTAGTTAAATAAATAAATAAAAGATCAAAGGTGTGAAGTTAGCTCTGTTCGATCTGTGAAAACTAAAGATCATAGTCCTAAAACGTCTTAGAAGTCAACATTCTTACCTTATTAAGAAAAATAGTCGTTTAAGCATGACCCGTGTTGACGGTTTTCTTTCCACTTAAACCTCCTGAGCTTCCAGAATCAATATTCGTACTTTTGGTACCAGTTAACAGACTAAGACAGTACTTTTTTGGCAGGTGACTCAGTTCAAGGTTTGCGCATGCGCACGCACTCCACTGGTTATATTTGTTTAGTAAAAAATATTACTTGTAACAAGAGGAAAACAGCACTGTCCTTCAAATCTAAGGGAAGGAATTCCTTTAGCTTGCATTCGACCAGAACAAAGTGACTTTATTTTCACAAAGCAGATAAGAGACACTATATTGACTTTAGAACTCTGTCGTATTCTGTGAAGCAGATTTTTTTACCTTCCTATTTCCCAATTCAACTACATGCTAGAGAAAATAGAGAAACTATGAATAGACCAACTTTGAGGCCGTACGGGGGCGAGAGATAATTAGGATACTGGCGACAGGTAGAGATCGCAGGCATCGAGCGAATGGAAAAGAGGTTATTTCCTTCAACAGTCAAGAAGGAAAAGTACTTCTTTTATCATGTTAACTGTTGTTCATCCAAAATCCAAGATTTGCCAACAATTCAGGCTCGTATATTCCTTTCATGCCAATCGGGAAAAAAGGGTAAACGAGAACCAGTTGTGAAATGGCGACATTGTCTTGAAACGATTAACGAAAACGAAACAACACGAGCTTCAAACGGCTTTGCGCCACCGCAAAAATCTCGGCCCGACCACTTGTTTTAAGAAAGTTTATTTACTGCTGATATGAAAAAGAGGTTTACAAAAATCTAGTATCATTGAACTGATGTAAAATTTGTACCGCCGTGCATTAAAAAAAAACTGACGTTGAATAGCCATGAATCGCGGAAAAGTGTTACAGAACATTCTTTCATAGATTGGTAGAATTCAGTTAATGTATCGGCAACACAATGTGCTTCAATTATCCACAGGTCGCCCAAACATAATATGAGAATTTCTTTGGAGAACTGTGGCGGAACTCAGAAGTCAGAAGCCAGGAGTCGGAACTCAGATGTCAGAAGTCGGAACTCAGAAGTCGGAACGCAGAAGTCGGAAGTCGGAAGCCGGAAGTCGGAAGTCCCACGTCCCTCCCCCGCTTTCGTAAAAAAAAAACAGACTGCCAGTTGTCTAGGATGGAACTAAAATATAGTATATCGACTATTAATTAGGAAGAAATCTAACTAATGTATGCTACAGGTGTCAAGATGTTCCCAAAAGGGGAGCCTTGCTTAAACAATCAATGTCTCATTTTACTTATGAACATGACCAATTCAGGGGGGAGATCGCTCTGTAGAGAGAGCACAGAGAGGGGGCATTTATTGAAAGGCACACGTTTAATTATTCACTTTAAAAGAGAGGAAGAATCCGCCGCTAGTAGCTTGGAAAAACACCATCGTGTCGGGAGCACTGTAACAGCAAAGGGCAAATCATTTCAGGTCTGGATATCTTTGCCTCGAAAGAATTCAGGCGACTCCAAGTGAAAAAACGGGGTTCATGATCAATTCAAAAAGTGTTTAGTGCCAGATTCATCTTTTTGTTTGTAAACGGAATCTGGAAACAAACCTTCCAGACCTTTCTTCATGCATTCACTGATTTTTGTAAAAGCAGCGACACAAGGTATTTTTTTCTGCAAATCTCATAGATTTCATCGATGTAGATTGGAAAACGTAGTGCGTAAGGTGTTCCTTACCAAGTGCTAATGTCTAGTCATGCATTCGTAGATTTCTACCGAGGCTCTTCTGTTAAAATACGAAGTTAGACGTTATTTTTACTCACAGTAAGATAAACGTATTTGGGCCTGTCCACACACGACTTTCTAAGGCCAGGCTTTTCTTTACCTACTTACTCTATACTTTTTTTTTTTGAATAATCGCTATAAGCCGGTGAATAGCTAAGACACTTCTCCTATTCAGCTACTGGAGTATAACGAAGAATAAATGTTTCATAGGAAGCACTGATCTTACTAAACTGAACTAAAAGTTATGAATATACGACAGCCAACTGTGTTGAATCTGGAAAGAGGCTTGTATGACGTCAGAATTCAGCGATCAGTTTTAAAGATAAGCTTCTCCAGTTGCATGATGGGAAATTCCACACACACAGACACAATGAAGGCCGCTCCATATGACATGAAGACAAAGCTTACAAATCGAAAAGCCTGCAAAGACGGAAAGGCAGTTTAACAGATATAAGTTATGCGTCTGATAGGTATAAGAAACTAAGCAGGAAGAATGTAAAAGCCGTCGTCGTAATATGTGTAATGTCAATAAAGGTAACCAAACAATGCTAAAATCTGTTTAAATAAAGAACTAAAATTAAATCAAAGGCATGATTTTGGCCGCCAGTTTTGGATCCAAATGATGTCCTTAAACAAGTTAAACAACTTGTTTCTTTGGTGCGCGTGACGTTTCACAGATTCTTTGATAACTTTTCTTTTTCTAAAATACTTCGAGCGACTTTACATGACTGTCTATTGAAAGCATAGAACAATCACAGAAATCGTGGCCTTGCTAACTACTTATTAACCGAGAGTGAGGTCTTTACGGGAAAATGTCAAACCAACACCATGCCGTATTGACCGAGCGATAGCAAGGTCGAAGTTGGAGACTTTCCCGTAAAGGCCGAACCTTCAAGTTGGCTTTTTGCTTTGACTTTGCAGGCCCGTGATCGGGAATAATGCCTTACAGTTAGCCAATCAGAGCGCGCATTAGATCGGCTACAAACTCAAGCCAGCGAGATCTGCTTATGTTGTGATACACCAGATATAATCCTTTAAGTAAAAAGAGTAACGGCAAAAGCTGTAATGTTAAAACACTGTAAATTAAATCAGAAACCTGTTTTACATTTACATTGCAATCAGCCATGTCAACTCATGACAATTAATCAAATGTTACTTACAAAATGAACATCAGAATAGGCCTGTGCGGTCTCAAATGATCCAAGAAGTACGATGATAACAATAGGGTGAACAAGATAAGCACAGTATGTCAGCCGACTCAATGGAATCCAGAAACCAGCAGACAGGATCTTATTCACCAAACCTTCAAATGAAAAAAAAAAACAATCGGAAAAGTAATTATCTTTCGAGTTCTGTAGTTGGAATTTAAAGTATTGCTTGAAGTTCATTATGGATACCTTATTTTACTCTCCCAATTGCTTTGCACTTTTTATACCGTGAATCCCATAGAACTACGTATTAGAAGCTATTAGGATAGTAAAGATTGTTGTCACTCTCTTCCTTCAGTCCGTACGGTATTAAATGAAACATCATCTTCAGCGAAAGGGAAGGAACAGTGAAGCACAGTGCTTTTCTTCTGTCAATCACGGTACTTTTTCGTCACAAATGTGTAACACAGCTGAATTCGCTATCTTCTCTCTGTGACGAAACAAGGCGCTGTAGTGTCGTGTATTTGTACACGGTGTTATGCATGCTGTTTCTACCCCTCACCCTTCACCCTGCTTCGAAGCAATCTTTTTGTCCCTTTCTTCTGCCTTCCATTTCTCCCCTCGAGGCTTCTATCAAACAGCTAAACGGGAGGGAAGATCCGGAATTGTGAAAATCGTTATCTTTTCCTTGTAAAAGAACAAGACACAGAAGTCACAGAATGATTATTTTACTCAGAGAGACTTCTGTGTCATTTACATCAAACATTTGACAATACCCTCTTGTTCGGCTTACCTCCGAGCCCGCAATGACAAGCAAAAATTACCCAGGCTAGTGCCAAGCTCCACGCACATCGCGAGAAAGTCCCGTATGTGATATTCTCTGCACGAGAGAATGGTTGAGGATTGTCTTTTCTTAGAACTTTGTATCCACCATACAGAGTAGACAGTGCGAGAATGATAGCAACACACCAACCAGCCATATTGAATAAGTATGTGTGAACCTTACAAGACAAAAAGGAAGAAACAGTTGGAAGTATTCATAATTTATGGGAAGGGGGCAAGGAGGATGTTGCAGTTTTCGAAAAAATTTCACCCCGTGGGTTCCCCCCCCCCCCCCACTGAAACCTGAGATGCTGCTCAGTGACGCCCAAGAACGACAGAGGTTTAGAGGATAAAGATTTTTGTGTCACATCTATTTCTATATCTAATAAAGATCAATGGATGGTTTCACTTTGTACACTTTGTATTATGTGCCCTTTTTTCAAATCAAATTTACTGTCGTGATTGCAGATAATAAGTAATGAAATAATAAATTATCTACTATGCTTTGATTTGCTTTGTTTACAATGGGGTTACATACATAAACAGCGAAGGAATGGTTGGTATTGTTCAGACTTGGGAAGCACTCATACATTGGAATCAGGGCTCTTGCCAAGTTCCCACGGATGCAAAGTTTATGGGGTTATAGGACAGTTTTATTAAAAAATTTAATAGAAATTAACTAGAACATAATATAGGACAAAGAAACAACCTGCGTGCCGGCTCACTTGCTCAGTTTATCTAACTATTTCACTGTTTCCCTGGAGATGATTTAATTTTTAGCATCTGTAGCATGAAGAAAAGGGAAAAAACTGAAGACGTAACCTAAAACGGTTTTTGGCACATTTGAAGCACAAAACCTCGGCTGGACATTGCCATTGTCGCTACTGAAAACAGTCCTCGTACTTTTGCTACTTCCTCTTCTCAGTGCCTTCTTCTTCTTCTTTGGAGATTTAGTAGTGCCACTGAATGTTTTTGGCAACGTATAATGTCTAGGTTCTTTCTCTGCGGCCTCTTCCAAACTTCTATCAAGAAACTAACGTTTGCGAATCTCTGCACTTCTTTGCTTTTCTCGACCTCGGTCACCTTTTTTGGTGAGTTTCTCTGCCTGTGTTGTGGCGGTGTCTATCATGAGTTGTGCAGTGCCTGCCTTGCCATTCTTGCTGATGGAGTCCTTTAGCTTTACAATTCCGTCTTTGACGAGTTAACCAACACCAGAAAGTTTGTTTCTTATGCTGTTTTCTTGTTCACTTAAGTTTGCTCTTGCAAGAAGAGCGGTTTATTTTTTTGCTTTCATCTTCCCCATTTACCCCTTTGACCTGCTTTCTTCAAGCAGCTTCACCTCTCTCAGCGTTTTTTGCCCTTCTCTCTCTTTCTTCTTCTTTTTAAGCCTCAAATGTTCTTTGGTAGACGGAATATGCTGATCTTAAGGAAGACTTATATTTGTTTCGCAGATACCTGACGGGTCCGCAAATGATATCAGAAATGATCCTCATATTGGACCGCAAATGATCCCGATCAAAAAATAAGGAATGGCATGGATTTATATCAGAGGAAGGTGAGAACATGTACAAAAATTATGAACTAAAAAACATTTTTTATCATTTTACAAAAAAAAATATTCCACAGTTGCTGTTTTGTTCTTCCATGGGTACAGATCGTTTTCACTGTCACGCAATAAAAAAAATAATAAAGCGAAAACCAACCAGTGGATAAAGCTAAGAAATTGTGATGTACGCTATAGAAGATAACTAAATAAGACACTTCTACAAGTTTTAGGCCTGTGCGTTTCCCCAAACTTCAGATATTCGTCGTAAATGTTTCCCAGAAATTTACAGAGCTCAGTAAGAAAACGCCATGTTGGTGTACATCCGTGGTACACCAAGATGGCGGCCGGAATATAGTGTAAACATCTGGAACTTACTTTGGCTTTCTAGGCGACTGATTATCAGTACTAAACAAACAAGCATTTACATAAGCACTTTTCCTAATGCTCTAACTTATAAAAAGGCTCCAAATCATGAGATAAGTATATATTTTTCAACAAACTCAATCATAACCTTCTGTCACGCAACCTCCATAACCCTGAAATTCAAAATGCTTTGGTTTCCAAACGAAGCCCGCTAATTGTAAACAGATATAAATATACTGCCTCTCATGCGTGATGAGGATAAAAGCACGTCACGTGAAGACGACCTATTAAATTAGAAGTCTTAGAAAAACACATACTTGTAAACATTCTCGAAATCCCGGTGGCGATAGCATCAAACACTTATCAAGCAGCTAATTGTCAAAACGAATAGCAAGCCTTGGCCTTGCTTGGTCATGAAGCTGAACTTCATAACTATAGCTTGGAATTTTGACTTCTTAGAATACTCAAGTAGTCATTTCCGAGGAGTTAAAGCCAGAATACGACCAAGGAGAAATTACAAAATAAATTTGTTCAAATTTCCAGTGCTACACACTAGGTGTTTTACAGAGTGATGAAGCGTTGTAGGCTTGTGGGTCTGCTCAGGTGACAGCGTCTTCTGTAATAGTTGCTTCATGGTTAGATTTTAGTTTAAAACTTTAGACGAGTGGCGTTTATGGCTGATAAAATGTGATTTAACTCTAACACCGAAACATCAATATTTAACAAAGGAAGATATGTAGCGTATGTTGCACCGATTATAATTTTACTGAGAATTGCAAAGAAATACAAGCCAACTCGTGTTTTGATGATTGAGTGGTGATATTCATGACATCGCAGTTAGCAACAAAATTTAGTCGAAAGTATGAAAAAAAAAAGAGCAAGTTGTAAGCCATTATGATTATAAGATAGCTTTGATAAAAACATCGGTATTCACGTACGCCAATTCCTATCCACACCATCCCACCATCCATTCCATTCTTTATTTCTTAGTCGGGATCATTTGCGGTCCCTATCGTGGATCATTTCCGGTCCGGGATCATTTGCGGACCCGTACATACCAACAGGTTCATCAGTTTTAATTTGTTGGTTTAAGCAAGAAGTAACATTTCCTGCGATGATTTCTTTCCTCAGCTTTAAGTGCTAATGCTAAAAACATAGGATTTTGCAGGATTATAGGACACACTTGACACCCTACATGAGAAATAATCCTTGACCCTGAATCTTGAGATCTACTGTTCAAGTCCAATAAATATGTAGCCTGATATTTAGGATCTGAAGAGCCCTCATACCACCGGATGAGTGATTCCCAGCCAGAATCGTCTAACATACAAGCTGAAGTTTCTTTATGACCCCCCACCCCTCCCCCTTTCCATGTCTCTGATTTCAATTTGTTTTACCAGCTCCCCCCAAATTGCTACCCGAGAAAATGGCTGCCCCCCCCCCCGCCACGTTCCAAATCCTAGTAGCCCTCCCACCTCATAAATTATGAATGCTCTCGAAGCGAATCGCTGGATTCTTGAGTGTTTACCGTAATGGATTTATCTAAGGCCCGGAGAAAACTGAGAGCGTTTATTATGGACAGGTGCTTTTGTGTTTACAGCATAAGCATTTTAACACTGCTAATAAACTCGTTGGTTATATGGTAATAGAACAGTCTCTTCTTGTCTGCATATTCTCGACAGGTAATAAGACTATTCAACATCTTTTTTGCCAGGCTTTTCTATATGTCCTCTGTGTTGTACTACCGGTAGCAGGATATTTTCTGTGCTACTGTGCCCTAATTGCTTAACGTTCCCTCTCCCTCCAATAGCATAAACAAAAACTGTACATTTATCAGGAGATTTGTTTTCTTCAAATAAAATGCTCATGATGCTAAAGCTTACTAAGAATGCTTAATCCACCCTGAAAATATCAGCACAACATGCGCAGATGAAAACTTAGGTATGGTTCATGACTTGTGGCTCTTACTGACTTTAGTCAATGGTGACAACCTGTCGATCTACCGCGAAGCTTACCAGCTATAGTAGCGTTTTTCTAAAGATATCATGAGACTATTTTTGTGCAGGTTTGGACGAGCTTGACGTGATAATTACGTGATATCAAGTGGCACACTCGGCAATGGAATTTAGAATACACACGCGTTCTTGGGCTTAGATGTGGCGTGTTCTGTAATTCAACTCATAAGCTCACTTCAGCCTTTGAGGCCAATGGAAACTAGTTTACAGAAGACAAATACAGGGAATACCAAATATGCACGAGAACAGTTTCTTTTCTAGACATGCTAATTGTATTAAGTGCCACATTTTGGCATTGAAAAGTTATTGCATGACACGAGAAGCTCATGAATATGAGACTAAACCTACACTTTCAAAAAAACATTATGGTATTATAGGAAAGGACCACCCGCATTAAGTACATGCAAACACAATTTTAATCGATGTCAGATGCAGTACTAAGCACCTAAGGCGTTTAACAATGTTGTTACCTTGGTGCGTAGCCTCCAGTCCTTTGAGTGAATAAGTAAGTAACCCAACACCATACCAACAAGGTACGGAGCAATGCGACAGTAAGGCTTGACATTTATGAGAGACTGAGAATCGATACCGGGAAGCCTGCAATAAAATAGCACAATTGTTCACGATTTCCTTATGGCGCTAAGATAAAATTTATCCTGAGAAATGTGAATTATACATTCTTAAACACTGGCACTGAATAAGATGGTAAAATTAGTAATAAAATAACTGACGTGAAAGAAGCTTCGATGACGTCATGTTATGTGATTTTGATAAAATGACGTCATCAAACGTCACCAAACCGTTTTTGGCCAATTTTTTCTCGTCAAGGTATTTATAAATCTTGTGTACTGCAATTAACTAAGTTTTATTGTGGCGGTAATGTACTGTTGTAAATTACAGAAATAAAAGAAAACAATTACCGTAAGACAGTTTCCAGAATGGTTCACACTTCACTTTGATAACTTTTTATAATGCCACACTTTTTCAATTGCATTACAGTAATGGCATTAAACAAATGCCCGATCATCGGTGGACAAATTGTAGTCATTTTCTTGGCATTACAAGTTACCACGACAGCGGAATAACCTAATGACACCCTCATTCTCGCTTAAGGGCTTACATCTGGAAAACGAGTCAAGTGCCTCCTTTTTAACTTTGAAAATATTATTTACCAAGTTGTAGTGGTGGAGCGATTTCACTCCATCAGTCCTTCACTGGGTCACTCCTTGTTAGACATTTGGAACAGTTATTCTTTGAATTTTTGACGCAAGTACACAATATCTTACCGCAGAAAGGATCTACATAAATAGATTTTTGCACGAACGTTTTTATGTAAGTAGAAGCTAATTGTATAAATAGCTCATTTCCCGAAGATGTCCGTTTAACATACTGGTTTAAACTGCACTCAATTGCCGAAAAAGATATCGAAAATGACAAAATTGATGAGCTGTGTGAATTTTCGAATGAGTCAAGCCGTGATTAAAAGTTTTAGAAGATCAACAGACAAGAGAATTGAGGAGAATTTGAAGGACGCATTTCCCTATTATTTATACGGTAAATAATACGGACATGGCGAAATGATATGAACAAATAGTTGATAAACAGGAGGAAAGACATTACACAAGACCGGGAGTTCTACAGTTACTACTATCGCCTTGGAAAGGGAACGAAAAAAAAAAAGGAAAAGAAACAATTCGTATTTGGTCACCAGCCAAATAGGAAACCCGCCGAACAGGGATTAACTTTGTTGAGCAGGCGAGACGCGGTGCTGCCTTTGTGGCGTAAAGACTCTACGTTGGATACTTTTTTTATTATCGCGAAAGGTAACAAAGAAGGATAAAAAATTACTGATATTTCCTCGGAAAATAAAGAGCGAAAAAAATAGGAATGAAAATGAGAATTATTACTTGCTTTGGTGATCGGATAAGAAGCGCTACTTTCTTTAGAGTTGTCTCGGGAGGATCACCGATAGCTTCATGAATGTATTTAACGGTGTCACATCTCTCGTATTCTCTTACCGTTGCGTTTTGCACTATTTCTTAACAACGCCACTCTTTACATTATAAAAGCTTGTCTGAATTAATGCATGATGTCAATACTGCCTCAGCGCCGATTAAAATGCATAGTTTATTTATGAAAACATCTGATGTCCATTCTTACAATACCCGTTCCTCTACCTCCAGTAACTTTTACATAAAAGCCTCAAATCTTGAATTACAAAAAAACGCATTCTCAAGAATCGGTGCCAGATTATGAAAAGAGATACCACGTAATCTAAGAGAGCTACCAAAAAAGTCTTTTAAAGCTAGAATTAAAAATGAATTACTATGCAAGGCAAAGAAAATGCCTTTTTTCAGATACACGAGATTATTCGTAAACTGAAATCTTTTAAGTAGTTGAAATCAATGTCTTCTCTCATTATTCTCCCCTGATTTGTTTTAGTAGTCTCAAGGTTACCGCCCACCTTCGCGGGTGTCCTTCGGGAAAAAAAATCGTAAGCGCTCCAGTTTCAATAATACCCCCAACAAACTTATATCAGAAAAAGCTTAATAAATGTAGTTTACGATAAAAATACAATTTAAGCGAGTTTTTCTTTTAGGAAGCGTCAGGAGCGAGTAAGGCGTGAAACGACCGAGGAGTCTTCTATTGAATTTATCGGCTATGGAATGCCGCCACACGAGCAAAATGGCTGCACAGTCTTATTTACAAGGCATCAATCAACAAAACTGTGTCGGGCTTTTTCGATATTCTGATTGGTTGTCTAGATATCCGCATCTAAAGTTGGAGTAGCTAAAAATGTATAAGACGTGTGGCGTAAATGGACGCCACGGAAAAAATATGCTAAATATCAAAATTTCCCGACACACTTTCGTTTGCCATTATCCCTGAAATGTTCTGGCGAAATTTCACGAAAATCCGTCAAATCTGCATTCCCTGTAAATTCGCTCAAAGTGGAGGTATTCCTCCCAAAATCAAATGCGAGATTTGAGCTCGTAAAGATTCGTAAACAACTCGTGCCACGCCAGGAGATTATCTCGCTTTACGAAACCGCAAACGTCAATTAAAATGAATCATGATTTCCCGGGAAAAGCATCGCATTGTAACACATTTTCCATCTCGCTATCGCATTGAAGAGAAAGAAACTAAAACAGGCAAAGTAGCCAAAGGCAAAAGAACAAATAAGCGACATAAACAAAACCAAATAACATGAAATACGAGCTCCAAGATGAGCGTTTGCCGCGAAAATTTCCCGGATAATGTGTATTTTGTGCACCCCTCGACCGATATATCGGTCGACATATCGACCGACACTCGACCGAGGTATCGGCCGATATATTGACCGACACTCGACCGACACTCGGCCGATATATCGACTGAGATATGTCGGTCGACATATCGACCGATACATCGGCCGAGTGTCGGTCGATAGGTCGACCGAAACATCGGTCGAGTGTCGATCGGTATAGCGGTCGACACGCGGCCGATACTTTGACCATTGACTGTCGGTGGAATATCGGTCGACATTCGGTGGTATATCGGTCGACTGTCGTATAATATAAGTCAAAAGCTTCGACTGCCAGTGTCAGATGTATAAGTTATGCGCATTTCATCCTTTTTTGGTCAACCTTAAAAATTTCTGAAGGCTTTATGTTCGGATCATTCAGCCGTTGTCAAGCAAGACATTCAAGTGAAATACTGCCAAATACACAAAATACAGTTTACAGGAAAAAGGATAAGGACGATGAAGGATAACAAGGTGCTGGAATAGAACTGATGAAAGACAAGCAAGTCTTGAATTTGCCCATGCATTGCACTAATGCTTTCGCTGTTTTTTAATTTTTACATTTCCTTGCATGGAAGAGGGGTTACTGAACGACTTAAAATTTAGGAGAGTTACGCAAGCATTTGACAAAACAATCAAGATAAAACAAATCAAAAAACGCGAATTCACGTTTAAGCAGCTTTTTCACACCGCCATAGCTGTCGTGGTATCTGGCCTTCACTGGCGTAGTCCCTATGATTTTTCTGGGTTTCAGCCTTGCCTTGTCGTACTTGTTGTTAAATCATTCTACTAAGGCTACGCTTGTTTTCCACATGTACTCTAACTTGTACTTCTTGGTTGGGTATATTCAAGAAGATGTGATAATTGTCCCTTTTGGTATGTTATATTTTTTTTCCCGGTGGTGGTACTCTCTTGTATATATCTTATTTCTATCTCATTTTTAATAGTAATTAATAGTAATTCCCTTTCCGTTATAACAGCCGTATGTCAATCGTGTCAAGCCGTGACGTTACCTTTTTGTGCTACTTATCGATAAGATTATAACGATGATAAGTTATGTGAGTAACTTGGTGTATCATGGGTCTGGTGGGGCAATTCATTATTTTTCTTTTTTTTCTTTTTTACCAAAAAACTCTACCCTCCGGCTAAGACACGGGGAATGTTAAAAATAGCCTCAGTGTGCATTTATCCGTAAGATTATTGGGCAAGAAGAAAATAACGTATTGGTAATTTTTTTTAGCCTGCGAGAGCATCCGGTTTTTCTGGCTCTAGTTTCCAATTTCAGCCGCCGAGAAAAACCCGAGAGGGAGAAGCGACTACCAGAAATACATGTACGTCTTGCGGTTCGCAGTCGAAAACCAATCCGACCGATCGGGTTAGATTGAGTTCGATTGATTTTTGGTTCGGTTTTGTTCGATTCTGACTACGCCAGGTTTATACAAAGAAGCCTCTGAGAAGCGGGGGGTAGAACAGGGATATCTGCGCTGCTCAGCAGACATTACTAACCTAGGTTAAATTACGTCTGCGACGCAGGCTACAGTCACCAGTATCGGTGAAGTATCAGTGGAATGTCGGTAGCCTATCGATCGACATGTCGGCCGACAATCAGACAACCACTCTCGGTCGACATATCGACCGACATATCGGTCGAGTGTTGGGCGATATATCGACCGACACTAGACCGATATATCGGCCGATATGTCGACCGACATATCTCGGTCGATATATCGGCCGAGTGTCGATCGATATGTCGACTGACATATCGGTCGAGTGTCGGTCGATATATCGGCCGATACCTCGGTCGAGTGTCGATTGATATGTCAACCGATATACCGGTCGAAGGGTGCACAAAATACACATGATCCAATTTCCCTTGGTGGTTTCGTCCATTTAGCGATTATGACACCTTCCCGGTTTATTAACTTTATTTGAAAATACGTTTTTTCTAAATAACTCGGCCGCTTTTTGAAATTTTTAAATATTTTTCTTTTTTAAACTTCAGATAAAATGACTGACCTAAATTTTGTCAATGAAAAGAAAAAACGAATTTTTGTGCCCTTGAAGGTGGGAAGTAACCTTAATATACAGAAACGATAATAATATAAACTATATCTTTAATCTTTAATTAATTGTTATTATTGTTATTTAATTAATCTAGTTATATGCATGAGCGATTAACGGCCCGCCTAGATTAGCACTTGCTATCCACGGGCCAAATAACATGTAATTTTAAAATGAATTAAAGTAAAGATTATTGTTGTTGTTGTACCTCAAGTCAGTGGCGTCAAAATTGCCACTATTTACAGATGATCCATTTTCCAAGTTGAGAGGCTCATAGCCACTTTGATTTTATTACCGAAATGTGATCGCCATATTCAAATGCAACTTTATGGTAAGATTGAACAATTTTGTGGGAACGCAGAATCACCTTAAATTTTTACAAATTTAATGTGACTCTGATTCCCTGCTCTTACATTTTATCCACGACTGAAGGGTGTGTTAAAAGGTTACACGGTTGTCTAGTAACCCTTTGCAGGCCATTACTTGTTCACCAATGATCAGGTATTTGATATCATTATTGTAGCATTAAATAAAAACACAATTAGCATTGATCCATCAGAGCAGAAGTGCTGAAAAATGATGAAAACCGTTACCAGCCACCATGAACAAATTATTATATGGCTGGTGTGAGTAGCTGATATAACGCGTGCCCTGATTGGCTGTTTTAAGGCAAGACTATTCCGAGACGTATTATTTACTTACAACTTAACAAGGGTAGAAAAATGCATCTTACTGTTCTGCTAGATTTGTCGGTTGCGCGATGTCATAATGAGCAACAAGGATTGCTGTTGTGATAAAACTGATACTCATCAACACACCAACAATAACAAGCAGTCCTCGCAGGCGAAACCTAGAAACAAAGACCAAGCTGAAATAATACACACAAAAGAAAGACAACACTTCAAATGACCACAAGTCAGTATGGCTAATCAAATGGTCACGAGTCAAATTAGAAAATAATTTTACGCACGTTTTGTCAAAATTATAATAATTTAAAAAAACAAAATTAAATTATTCGAACTTTGACAAGACCCAAGTGAAATTATTTCGTAATTTCACAGGACGGGTATACTATTTGATTACCATTTAACCACATGGGTGACAAATTACATGTACCGAGAAATTTCGTACCACCACCAATTTTGTAATTTCACATGTGAAATTAGAAACTGAAATTTTGCGCCCAAAATTAAGGAGCAATTTGTCACCTTGGATCGCGGGGTCATGTCAGGTTAACTTTTCGTTATCAGGGCCGGGTTTTTCGGAAGCCCATGAAAGCTAACCCAGGATTAAAAGTAACTGAAGTCTACATTTTTCTTGTATACAAATGTTTTTCACTGATTTTGTTTTCTTTAGTTTGATACTATTCAAACTCAAAGCAGAAGGCCAAAGAGTCTACGGAAAATCTCACTGCAAAGTTACAAAACTCAAATCAAAATTGTCGCTTGTCCTGGGTAAGCTCAATCGGGCTTTGAACAACCCGGCCTACGCTTTTAGGCTTGGCTAAATCTCTATATTACCGGAAATCGAATCAGATTACCCAAATACCTGGGACTCCCATATCAAAAGATCGAGGACGCTCATCCTAAAATTTGAATTAAACCCATAAAGGAGACCAATTTGGGCGTGGCTCAAGCCTTATTTCACCCCTAAAAAATACCATTTAAAACGGAATAGACTCGATTACCAGCCGCTATTCAGGAAAGGAGCCCACGCTAGTAGACTGGACTTGAGAGGCCCGCGAGACGACGAGCATCGCTGACCATTTCATACTGGAGTACCCCCAGAGCTCCCTTTTCGCCCTTTCATCTTCCCCCCTTCCCTATACCTGTATGCTGTGAAGAGGATAGCAGGTGCAATAATGTAGAACTGCATGTCATTAGCTAGGTACCAGGTCCAGCCCATACACTGTAGAGAGAACATGAAATAATATCCAATTTGTAATACACAAGTTATTAGTATAAGTTGCGGTACACAAGACCGTAGCTAGAATTTTTGTAACGGGACGGAATGAAGCGAGTTTCTGGGAAGGTTGTGGGAGGGGGGGAGGCATGCTATCCTCAAAAAAGTTTGAAATCTAAATGCTCCGATTTGGTTCGGGGGATGGGGCCAACTGCCCTCTTAGCCCCTCCGCCAGCTTTTGTCTTGCTACAATAGGCCCTTTCCTTTAGTAATTTCTATATTTGTCCATACTTAGAATTCAAAAAGCTACTGGTATTGTTCTTTCCAGTTTGATAACATCAAACTCAAGAACATTAACTATCTAAGCCTTGAAGGGTACTTTCTATATGGCGAGCTCAGTGAACGGGAAAGATGAACCATATCATGCGTTGCGATTGGCTACCCAAGAGGGCAAGATGGCGCTATCTTGCCCGCTCGGGATTACGCGCTGTGTCCCGAGCCAATAGTCTTTTTAGTGTTCTTTATCTAAAATAAAAAATGCTTGAGTAAGCTTCTTCGGTTAAGATAGCTGGGTATTGGTCTTTTTTTCTTGGCCTGTTAATGGACCTCTGCTTCGTCTCGGGCCATAAACGCGCCAAAGATATTGGCCAATATCGGCATCTTGACCTCGCGCTTGGTCAATAAGCCATATATCTGTCTCTCTCTGCTCTCTTTTTCACACTAATTTTTTGATTGACTAACTTGTTAACCGAATGTCACTGACTGTTTTCTTTGTTGTGCTTTACTTTTTTGCTCGTCGAAGAAAGTTAACGTTAAAATCTGACATTTGAATGCCTCCTTTGCTAAAGTTAGTCACCATTTAATTGTTATCACTCCCTGTGAATTCATAGAGAATTACCACCTAATGTGGAAGTCCTGTCTTCAAGTGAGGGAAAATGACACTGCAAAAAGTTACAAAAAAAGTTACAATGAAAGTAAAAAGAATTGTGAATGTCGATCATGACTTGGTGTACATTGTACATCATGTAAAGGTATGTGGTGAGTGCCAAAGGCATAACATTTCCTACATTCGCCTTTTCAGGACAAATTATACAACAGTGAGATTTTAAAAGATGTGATCATGATAAAGCAGAATATCTGCATCACATGATTAAACCACCATTGATCTCTTCCCTGCCATCCGTAGAAATTTTCATAGCAGTAGATTGTCAGGCAACTAGAAATAGAAACAAGTTTCCCCTTTACAAGCCATGTGGTGCTGTCCGAACATATCTCCCTAGAGGTTTTTACTGCACCTTTCTTATGAGTTTATATAAGTTAATTTCGATCCAAGCAATCCGTTGCATGACTTGCTGTAATTGTGACGTCAAGCTCATAACATTTTTCCGTGCCTCTTGTCGTTCCTCAACTTCTCGCCCCCAACAAATGTCTTTCTTGTATGTTTATTCGTTCCTACTGTCCTGTAATCAAGTAACGGTTATCCGAAAGCATTAGGAGAATTAGTGTTCAACCCATTTTTTTTTCATTTTAGATGAGCGGTTAATCTCACCTGTGCATCAAAAGTCGGATAGAAATTGTTGATGTACAATAGATTTGTCCACCAGTATTTTCTACATTGGTATACGAACTTCTCTGGATGCCACAAAGGACCCTCACCAAGAAATCTTAACAGCTTGCCCAGAAACAGCAAAACAAACATGTAAGTTGGAGTCAACCTGTTTACAAACAGAGACAGATTTATGATAAAAAATATGGGCTTACAAAATGATGTATGAAGTTATTTTGAATTGAATCAGGTATAATCAACTCAGACCAGAGTAAAACTTGTATTAAGCTAATTCGGATAAAGTTGAAAGCACATCCTTTTTTCTCCAGTTTGGCGTTATATTATATTCCGTGTTGTCGATGAGAATTAACAGAGAACATCGTTTTAGACGAGATCCAGTAGACTGGCACCTGATGGGAGGACAATTTCGTTCAGGAAGTCGTTATTCCTGGAGAATGGAGTAAGAACTTTAATACATCAAGTAATTTCTTAAATGTGCACATGTTATCCCATTCATTCGAGCTCGAGGTAGCGTTTCATTTTCAACTGTATCCGGATTAGTGTGGAGGTGCCTGGTTCTGCTAGCCCCTATGGTTATTCCAGGCAGCCAGTATTCTAATTTTTATCATCGATATTTTTGATTAACACTTAATGACTGGTCCCTTGAGGAATAGTGAGGTTTGATTCCCGAGAATCTGCATGTTTCCCGAGACGAAGTCGAGAGAAACACTGAGATTCGAGGGAAACAAAATTCATTGTTCCCCAAGGGACCAGTCATTAAGTGATTTGTTGTATAGCAAAATAAAACAAAAGCAAATTTTGAAAAACGCGCTCAGATTCCAGCGACGACATTAGGCCACCCTCAACTGCACGCTCTAATCATGTGCAACAGCGGTCAACATTTCGCGGGTAACGGTGAACTGTTTCCCGTTCGAGGCCATATTTTTCGCAATGTTGCCCGCCCATGGCATTTGGCGGTAAACAGTTTCATTGTTAGATGTCATGTGACCATAAACTAGCTAATGAATGGGGCGTTGTAGCATGAAAAACGCCAGCTGTACAGCAAAGATTGTTGTTTTTGTTGTTGAAATTGCTTACTGAAGTAAACTTTACCTCCAAAAACGACGAAAATAATACTTGAAGAGTGGAAGTTCGCCGTTTTTCTTCTCCATATGACGCAGTGACAAATAAGCGACTAAGAGACCACTGTTGATAACGTTCAAATAACAAAAGAAATTACATGGGGTAGGAAGTTAGTGGATTTACCACTTTGGCAGACCAAGAATCGGTTTCATACGAAAACGTCAAAATGAACATCCGATTATAGAGGTTCTGTTCGCCTGAGAAAATTACTTCATTGAGATTGGCCAGGAGCAGACATATTTATAGTCAATTTTAAATTTCCACTCAGTCCAAACAATGCGCGTGAGTTCCTAGTTTTCTCAGTCATACACCGTAAAATCCCACGTTAAAGCCCTGTACTTATGTAAGTTCATAGGGGGTTTTTGGGCGGGCTTATAAACGGGGAGGCATATAAGCGGAATACAAAAAATGTTTCGGAACGACCAGATAAAACGTCTAACAGAGCGTTACATTTAGAGCTATTAGATTATATAAAATGTTTCCGAATGATGAGATAAAACGTCTCTGAGAAACGAATTAAAGTTAACATACCATTACATTTAGCTATTACACTGATTTATAATACATTTATAAAACGCAAATGGAACGCACTTATACATTAGATGGGCTTATATCCGGGGGGCCATATATCCAGAAAAAATATCTTTGTTAACAAATAGCAGGGCTTATATCCGGGGGGGGCCTTATAACCGGAGGAGCTCTAACGTGGAATTTTACAGTAATAAATGACTAATTGAAAGAAAGCTCGAGTAATTGAGGATTTTCACTACTTGAGATAACTGAAAAATCTTTAAACTTGTACTCGCCGCAAGACTCGTGCAATTTTGAGAGATTTTCAAATATCACTCGTAGTGTAATCCTTAACTGCACTCACATTCATGCAATTACCTGTACTGGTTTTACTGGCAGAATTGTAATTAATAAAATTATGATCCAATTCTTATTAAGCGGAGCACCATCTGTCTGTTTTTGAAAACAAACACTGTCTTTGATTAAATGTGAAAAAGATCTAAGCACGAACTAAAGAACAGTTCTTTTAGATTTTGAGCTTTTTAACAGTTCTAGTAATTACCTGAGGAAAAAGAAACTGTCAACTGAATAGGTTCCATTGCCAACAGCTTGAAATGTGAAACGGTGAATAATGTCATAAGACGTCAGCAAATTGCCTGAAACAATATAAAAAAACTAAGCAAAAGGCACCATCACTTACAGATCATACAGCTTAACTAAGAGCTCAAAGGAGAAGAATTTGATGGTGCGTTAGTAGAAAATTAAAACTTCTAATCTATATTTTTTCCTCTTTTTTCGCAAAACGGTATGGAAAGTGATTTACTGAAAGAAAAACATAGGTCACCGAACTTCCAGGATCACTAAGTCCATGCAAAGTTGAAGCAGTGTCGTCCTTCGGGTTGCAAGAAGGTCTAGCTGAATACATGTCAAACAAAACCGCGTTGCGGTACACTGCGGACAAGTTTTTAAAAATTGGACTTTCTCTTCTTCCGTATGAAAATATCGTTAGTTCAACCGAATGTATCGCTTATTAAATAGACACTCTATTCTAAAGGAATTGTTTTGGTGTTATAAACTTTTGCATTCTCAACAGATGACAAACGTGACGTGTTTGGATAGCACAAATACATTGCGTACTTTTGGAGAACGCTTTATATTAATAAGCTCACATCCAAGTCACTATTGCAGAATCACACGATCTTCATGTTGTTTACCCTTTTAGTGCGAAGTCCGCAGGACGGAGTACTATTGGGGTTAGAATATTAGGAAAGGAACCTCGTTTGGGAGTCAAAATTCTTTTGAATTATCAACTCAAAAACGAGGTTTGTCAGGCTAATTTTAATACTTACAAAAGAATTTATAATTGGTACCCATTTCTGAAAAGGGTCTATGACGACATACTGAAAGACCTTAGCATAAATCTGTTAAACTTTTCCATTGTTAACTTCGTGTAGGGGTAGCTGAGGGCGCATAGGTGAGGCAAGCGGCCCTTTGAAAATACTACGAAAGATTTCAACCCTGGTTCCAAGACACTTGCCAGACACTTACCCAATGACTTTGAAAGGCAGTCAAATTCTAAAGCAAAATTTTAATGTTTGTAATGATCCTCCTAAGGATGTCTTATGTACATTTTTTAGCATTAGTTTGATGGTTTAGAATCCTGTTAGCATAATTTGCTGATAGCTTTGAGTACTCACTGACTGGTATCCTTCGTGAAAAATCGTAGGTATGTCCCAGGATGACCCACCACATGCTTAGCACTCTCATACCATTGATTGAAGAGATGACGCTGGGTGGCACCTTGGTATCCATAATACGGTTTGTGTTTTGAATTAAGGAGAAACACAAGAAGAAGCGTACTACCACATCTGTGTCAAAACAAACGAAACGGAGCATGACTTGATTCAGTAGAGCCGAACCAATGAAAGATGGCTCAATTCCATGGCATACTCACTTGGTAAAACTGGTTCCTGTTGATGGTTTGTACATTCTTTAAGATTGAACTCAGGGGAGGACTGGAGTAAACTTGTTTTATCAGCATCAGGAATACTCTGGTCTGTCGCTATGGAGACACCTCCGATGGACATGAGTTCGTCGTTTGCGTTGAGAGGTGAGGAGTTCGACTTGGCAAAGCTAACAGCAATGTCGACAATCGTTCCAACAAGGCATAGGTACAGGATTACACCACACAAGACCCTGTACAAATTGACAATACAATGAATATGACGGGTTTAAAAGTATTCCTTTAAACATTGTTTACAAGTAAATGTAGAAATTCTCTCATCGGCACGGTATTTTTGAGCGCAACACAACAACGTTGGAATGTAATTAATCCTTTCATAATGACCTAGGGAGGGACACAGCAAATCTCGTAACATCGTTTCAGGATGGTTATAAGGAACTTACAATTCCTGCGGTATTCGTCCCGGCCGACATCGACAATGTAGGACCACAGGGGGGTTTGTGGCAAACATGTACCCAGTTGCTATTTGTCCTCTCTCTGTGACGATGATGGGTATACTCGCACAGGCTACCTAAGTCTAGCAACTCTTTTGAGCCACTATCATGTGAAAGTTTTGTTTTCTGATGCAGTAACTTGATTTTCTCTGCTATACCTGTTACTAGTTGTGGTCACAGTAATCACGTGTGTGCGCAGCAAAACATGTAATGTAAGTGTTGCGCTAGGCTGCTACCCATGCCCCCTGTTAGGGTGTTTCACCAATCCAGGATTGGTTTCCCGACATCTTGCCCACTGCTCCTAACCTCATGTTTTGATTCGTGGTTATTTTGACAGCTCTTTCTACCTTGTTATTTGACTGACTATGAGATAGTGAGGCCGCAGTGTGTTCAAACTGTCAATCACGAACAAAGTTGGTAAATTGTTCCCTGGCAAACTTTTAACCGTGGTTAAGGAACACCATTTCTGGTACTTTGAGGTGTTTGAAGCAGCAAAAACAAAACAGAACGAAACAAAACAAAACAAAACGATGAAATAGGCCGACTGGGCAACAGAAACCAGCGAAGGTGAGTATAGTTATTATACTCAAAAAGTAACATTTTATTTTGCTGCGCGTTTTTATTCTTCGTTATTTTAAACTCCGTACAATGACTTGTAGAGCGCTCAAATTCTCAACTACCTGAAGTGTAAAACGACACTGCGTACTTTAAGTAGTCGCCTCCCACTCGATACGCTTACATAAATCACTAATATTTGGTCAATTTCTCGAATCGTGAGTTTGGGATGCCTGTGCTTTTTCATGCCATCTCCTTGAATTCAGTCATGAAAAAAAAAAACGATGTTCTTCACACAACAACACTGGCCTAACACTACGATGTCGATGTAAACCATTAAGCACTTAATGACTGGTCCCGAGGGAAACAGTGAGTTTTGTTTCCCCGAGACCCTGAATGTTCCCCGAGGCGAAGCCGAGGGGAACATTGAGGTCGAGGGAAAACAAAACGCACTGTTCCCCGCGGGCCCAGTTATTAAGTGTTTTGTTATACCTCCCAACTCAAAAATAGAAAAAACTGCGAAGAAATCGCTTGCTTGACGTCGGCTGGCTCACAAATTTGCCGCGGTTTCAAGGAGCACGACCTGATCACGTGTGAGTCGAAAGTTCAAGTTGTTGTTTCCCTAGGGAGTTATTGAGTTTTGTTCGCCCTTGGGAGTTGGTGAGTTTTGACTCACGACACCTGACATGCTCTCCTCCAATCGGAAAACTTATTTGAGTTGGGAGGTATCACAAAACTATTCTCAGAAATCGCATCATTTTCCGTACTTTCTGCCATTCAGTCCGCAAATTTAGATTCGCTGTAACACAAGTCTCGCTTGCGTGATCTATATGAAAATAACCTCCCATGTGTGGAATTTAATAAGGTTTAGGAAAACCGCAAAATTATTTACATCACTTTGCTTGTTTAAATTTTTTGTCATAAAACCTACGTTTGTCCAGTGAACTATACTTTTTCGGTATGTGTTCTTATAAATACACATGCACGTAGGACCATTTATAAACATTGGCCAGATACTTTGCAAGGAAGTTTTAAGTTCTGTACTTACAAAGTCGTGATTACTCCGGTTGTGTACTCTGACTTCTTGTTACAGAAAACAGATTTAGCGGCAGCATCATCGAATGTGTGTGGGATTAGCTTGAACACTGTGCTATCAAATTCTTGGTTAGCTCCTGGTAGAGACGAATACAACAGGCCAGACATAGAGTAGATTGTTAAACAAATACCTTAGCATAGGAAATCAATGAATGTCTGTATATCAGGAGCTTTAAGTTGAAGCAAATGGAAGTGAATTATTAGTAAAGGAAATTTATGTCAATTAGAAGGAAAACTTTCGTGACGAAGGAAATTGACGTGCAAAGATAACACTTTTGTGCTAAGAACAAGCAAAATAAAGTAGACAAGACAACAGAGTAGAACGGGGGCAGATCAGCTGCGGTAATTTGCGAAAATAAAGTGACAAAACAGAAGACACCATTTGGAAAATGTTTCCACTCTGGAAAGGAAAAAGAAACTAAAATTGAAATTCTACAGCATAACATTCAGTTAAATAAAAAAGGCGAAATTTCCATTCCGTCATTATCATGCACCCTGGTAAACAGGCAAGGATTTCAAAAACGACAGACTATAACGAAAAACGTGAGGTATCTGTTTTGCCTTGGTTACCAAATTCGCGATGAGCCAATCAGAAGCCGTGTCTACTGTTCTGATATCCCGCGATATCAAGTCACTGACCTGATATTGTTACAATATCATGCTCTCAAATTTGGGCTCGGTAAATACTTAATCACACCTTTTTGGTTTGTTTCAGCGGCATATCGAGCTCGTTTAGTGTCGTTGCGCTTATTTTAGCTTGACGAACCATGGCTCCATCAAACTCTCCTCATCTGCTGCCGAAGTGTGTCAAAAACGTACGACTAAAAATAAAAATTGGTACGTATTGGCAATTTTAATCCAACTCTCGAAATCTCGGAGTCTGGTGACCGGTTTTGAGTACCGAGTTCCCATCACCGTCGGTGTGAACAAAAGTAAAGGCCGTCGAAACCCTTCTAATTTTGAAGTCTGCTTTATTTCACTCGAACTTGGTTTAAACAAAGACGTTGACAAGTATTCTTTAGTCCTAGTACACTTTTAGTAGGGGAATAAACGTAAGATTTCGAATTTTGCTGTCTCTGGCCGGTCACGGTAACGCGTGCGGGATGTGTGTGTGGAAAGGGTGCAAATGTACCTGAAAAGATATCTTGTACAGCGTTGGTCACATCCTCTTCACTGCACTGTTTAGGTGCACAGATCCCCCAAAGAATGGGATAATCCTGTGGAAAAAAAAAAGAAACAATCAAAACAAAATAGTCAAAAGAATAAAGAAGTTGGGTCGCAGACGACACAGCCTTTTTCCAAGTTTGTCATTTGCAATTCGTGTTAATAGTTCTGTTTGGTGCTTTTCTCTTTTTATTTCGAATTTCCTTCGATTTGAAAGAAGACTTAAAAAAAAGACTTAAAAATATCGTGAGATAGTCACATGTGCAGTAGTTCTAATCCTGCAAGTAGACAAGCCTGAATAACCTTAGTTTACAGTGGCGGATCCAGACCTTGAGCTAAGGGGGTGGGGGGTGGGGGGTGGGGAAGAGGTTTGCTTGCCCTGTCGGCTTTTCTTCCTTCTGCGATTTTTTTTTTAAACCAAAATAAGGGGGGCCCGGGCTCCCTGGGTCCCCCTAAATCTGCCACTGGTTTATGCCACATGAAGTGACAAGCAGTATCTAAGTAAGCTCCGTGGATGGAATTAATGCCAGTCGGAAGTTGTAGGTTACTCCTTAGCCTGAGACCTGCCAATCTAGCGTCCAGTGCACTAACAATTGATACAAGTATAGTAATACTGTAATGGTTGGAAAAATCAGGATTCTACTGTTTAGAAACTTAATTATTGTGTCCTGATGACAAACTATTCACAACGTTTTTATATTGCAATATAAGACAAGAAGCTCAAAGAGCTAACAATTGGTTCGCCAGTTTGAACACTCTAAGACCGCTTTTTGGCACGAAAGGCATTGCGTAGCACAGCAAAACAATTGGAAAAGTGGTCATTCAAGTCCCATTCAAGTCTAAAGCTTGCATAAGTACAGTCCAGCGGCAGAAGAATTTTGGTTATTTCCTAACATGCTTGTAACATGCTTGCAACTACGCGATCCTAAAAAAAAACTTGTCACTTCATCATATTTTTTATTACCCCCGAAGAAGGTTTATGTTAATAGCCGAAACGTTGGGTTTTTAAAGATTTTTAATAACTATTCTCAACCAGTGTGACATTTTTAAGCGATGACTTATGACATGATGACGTCATCGCTTAACGCTGGCGTACGATATTCCTTTGGATAAATGATGTCGCACTTTTCTCCGGTGTCGCGCACGATTTATCCTGGATCGACGAGAGGAGAACTTGGAACTGGGAGCTAAACCCGTTTTGGTTAGATTTCCAGTTGTTAAACGCAGGTATCGGGACTGGAGTGATCGCTGTATTTTATCCATTGTCTTCTAGTTAAGGCAGGAGTCGCACATCGATATTTACATTGGACAAAAATAGGTCAAGTTCACGTAAGAACACGGCTTGTCGAAAATAAACTGTGTTCAGTGCGATAATGCGTTTGTCGTTATTTTCTTTAAAATAACGTATAATAAAACAATTATCAGTCCGGTAGTATAACATGTTTTGGAAGAAGCGCTGATGTCAGGATTCTATTGTTTCGCCAAAATCGCAAAAAATAATCGCGAAAAAAGTATGGGCTCTTGGAAAAGCTTTGTTCTAGGTTCCATCATTCAATATCTGGGACTTTTGAAGTCTCATTACAAGCCTTCGCTCTCGAACGCTCCTTGCGTGAGAGTTGGGAACGTTTGGCAAAGGGAATCGATAAAATCCGTGTTATTTTGGAACGGCCTTCGAAGAAGACGCCGCAATTTTGACGGGCATCGAATGTAAGTACATGTTTTTATTTCAATAGCTTGCTGAATTTTTTCGATATCGTGACTAATTTTCCTCGAAACTACAATATTTGAGTGTTGTGTCGCCAAAGTTTCATCGGTGGCAACAAGCTAGTAAAAATGGCAACCACATATTGAAAATAGCCGTCAGAAGAAATGGTTTCTGACGGGAAAACGACTGGAAGTTTACATACAATGTATCGCGAGTACTTCGAGTCTTTTTTTCGTTTTCACACTGTATTTCGTTAGTCTTATTTAGAGGGTGAGAGTCTGTTATTCTGTGATAGCTGAATCATGTAAGCTGATTTATGAAATGATTTTTTTTATCGGCGTGAGAAGGCTGGAATTTGACTGAAGTGTAGGTTTGATAAGGGGCACATGTATCATGCACATGCACTGATGTACATTTCTACATGGTGTATGTCCCCCAGTGGGTCAATGATCATTTTTTTCCTTGTTTCTTATTTATTAGGATGTCCGGCCATAATATGGACAACTATTTAGAAGTGTTAAAGAGTTGCTGCCGTTTGCCGGAATTGGTGAAATGAAACAAATCATGAGATCAACGCATTGTTATTTTAAGTTGCCATGTCTATTGATAACAGATACTGTTATCTCAATTCTGTTGTCTACTTTGTTTTCAGGTTCAAGAGGGTGCCAAAAGTCAAAATAATAATAATATTGTATGTCGAACTTTTATTCTCAAACTCATTCATTATTCATGCAGCTCTTACCCAACCAGAGCATCTTATTCTAGTCAGGTGGATGGGTTTAGAAACCCAATGAAAAACGAGTTGAAAATCAAGGTGTGTTTGGAAATAATTTCAAACACCGATGCAAATATTCTTAATATGCATATTTATAAAGCAAGAAAAACACACGAGGATAGACAACTTTATTTAATCACTCATTTTGACCTAAATTATTTACTGCTGACATTAAATGTAACGGTACAGTTATTAAACTCCCCAAAACAGAAAGAGCCATTCTTTTTCTAAATTTAAATTCTCGCTCAATGGTGGCGACCGCGTCTTTTGTTTCGCTTTCAACGTTGCTGTACAATTCCGACCTAAAATGGCACCAACGTTAGAAGTTCCCTGTTCTAAGGCGTACTAATTTACTATCTATCCATCCATTAACAGACTAGACGTACACGTTACCTCGGAATAGCGCTGGCCACACACTTTACCTCTTCCTCGCGAGATTTAGGAGGTCTAAATCTGCACTCTGCTATTTGCTTTGCGAAGCAACGTGTTCGCTCAGAACTGACAAACAGCCAGGTAACAACGTGACATTGATGAATATTCAAAAATTGTCACAGAGCAGCAATTAGGTGATAGAATCACATTGCACGTCTCAAATATAATATTTGAATTGAAAAAACTTATTCAAATGATAGTTGAAACTAATTTTCTTTGTTGGAGAAGTAATTTCAAAAACTCGTGCTTCGGGTTTTACCAGGTTTCCAAACGCTCGAAAAAAGGTAAAACCACGAGGCAGCAGGCCTCGTGGTTTACATTTTTTCTCAATCTCATTTGTCTTCTTTGAATATTTGATGGGGTTTAAATATTACAACTTGTAAGCAGTCTAAAGAGCCTAGCACAGCTACTAGATCAGTGTCACATTTCATGATTAGCACTGCCCCAGATTAAACGGCGCGTATACAGGGTCCAGAATGTTAGAGTTCAGCCCTCAAATAAGCAGTGCATACACTCACAACAATGCGAGGCATCACACTGAATTGTTTGAGAAGTCAAACAAATTATCGGAAGGAAACACTCACTCTAAATCATACAGTCACGCGAATTTTGGAAAACCTTTGCAATTAGCATTTTGTGAAGAAAGGGGAGAGAAATGTCCTTCGTGGAAAGGCCCCAGTGTCCAAACTTTCTTTGTATCTTTTCGCAAACCACTTAAGCTTAAAATCAACTTAAGCTTTCAGATGACAACAAAAACAACACTCTGAGATAATTGTAATAATTGTCCCTTTGAGGAAAATTACGTTACCGACTGATGGGGACACATTTGATACATCACAAGCAGACTACTGTTCTTGGTTCTACTAATATATACACAGGCTAGCCTTGCATCGAAGCTTTTAACACTATTCCAAAACATCTTCTGGTGTAGAGTGTGACCAAGTTCACAACTATTTTATTTTTTGCCCAAAGCATTAAGAAAAATGCTAGTTTTGCACTAATAAAAGTCACATTTAATTAGTATCTGACAGCGACAAAACAGTAGTTAGACTTTTGTTGGATTATTATTAGCAAACAGTGACACATGTAAAACAAAATCACTGATTTATTCAGGAAATGAAAGCTTTTATCAGTGTTCATCTATAAGACTTAAAGAATCCGAAGGGAAAACTACAACAATCGAAGACTACATCACGTTGGTTTTGCGGTCTTTGTGGATTTTAGGAAAGACTTCATCGCATTTTACTTTTAAATATTTGACCAGGCTAAACAAAACCGAATATTTATGAGACAGAAATTACTGCAAACACAAGAACTCTCTTATTACGTATTTCACTAAACACGGAAGACTTGAAAAACCGTTTCCTAATACCTGTTTGAAATCTGAGGTTATATAACCAGGCTGCATTCCGTGCAAGCTACACAAAAGATCTTCCACGTGGATCTTTGCCTTTTTCGATACAATACTTCAACATCTTGACGCAAACTTGGCAGATCTTCGGCGTCGGTGAACTTCGCGTGGAATGATAGCAGTAGCATCGACATTGCTAGCGCTATGAGCACTAGGTGCGTGCATGTTACGCTCAATATTCTAGCACAAGAATGGTTATTATCCGTATATAACGACTTTCCTATAATCTGGAAAGTACTGATAGCTTAAAGAAGTTTTGATTTGCAGCACACCTGGTATTGTATGAGTGAATCTCGATGCAGATGTGAGAATATTCAGTGGTACAGCTGGGGTGTTACTTTTATCATTCTTAAGTTTATATGTAAAAGTGATACTTTTAGTCTGTAAATATTTTCAAATTTCAAGATTCCAAGAAGATTATGATAGGGGTTGACATGTTCTCTGCCATGAGCACTGAAAGAACAAGCTTCGTGTACATTTATTCTGCTTTGTGCAGATTTTATTTAATCTAGTTTTGTAAGCAGCACCCCAGGTGGCAAGACCATAGTTTAAGTATGGATAAATAAGGCTATAATATAACTGTTTGAGCATATGAAAATCAAGATAGTGTCTTAGCTTATTAATTATAGCTTATTAATTCTCTTCATTCATTGTAAATTCAACCTCCTTTGGATTACTACCGGTAAAGAAAATATTAGTATCATCTGCAAATATTCTAAAAGAAAGCTTCTCAGAGGAGTTTGGTAAATCAATAATATAAAGCAAGAATAACAATGGTCCGAGGATTGAACCCTGGGGACCTCCACATGTAATAGTTTCCATACTGGATTCAATTTCATCAATCTTTACAAATTGAGTGCGATTGCGTAAGTAGCTTTTGAACCATTTAAATGGAGTTCCACGGATTCCATAAGTATATAATTTAGAGTAAAATATCATGGTTTACTGTATCAAATGCCTTTGAGAAATCGAGAAATAGGCCACAAGTAATTTGTTTGTTATCAATTGCTGAGTTCGCCTGATTACGATTTCGTTCAACGTTCCCTGGCGGCGGCAGCGCGTACCTGGGTACTGGTCCTCGTTCGCGTGAACGGCGTTGTGGACAACTAATTTGAATGTGACCAGTTTCTCCACAATAAAAACAGAAAGGCCTTCCATCCCTTGATCTCTGCGCGTTGGCTCTTACATCCCTTCCACGTTGAACAATTCCATCAATTAGTGCATCCACACGTCGGTCTAGACTTCTCATTTCGTTAGTCAGTTCCCGAATAATTCTCTGAAGTTTCATGATCTGCTCATCTTTTCCAGGTTCTGAATATGCCGCAACCTTGTCTGGTTTGGCTTGTGTCGGCAGCAGGGTGTCAATTTTCTTTGTCAATGTTTCCATTTGCACTTGCAAGCGGGCTTGTTGATTATTTACTGCGCTACTGGTACCTTCTGCCATGGTACCTAGTGTTTTTGTCAAGTTACTTAACTGGACGGCCATGGTTTCATTGGAATTGTTCATGGTTGTTTTCACTGCGGCTGCGAGACGAGCCATCTCCTCAGGTTCTTGGAAACTCTTGGGTTGCTTTAGTAGAACATTCTCACGTAAATTAGCTCTTAAACATTGCACAAAATGTCTCATCTAGTCTGCGTCCGAGATCTTTATTCTGCGAAACTTGCTGGTCAAATCATTCAGTTAGGTGTCGATAGACTCAACAGGTCCCTCTTGGCGGGTCGTAACTACTTGCCAGATGATCCAATTTTGATTCTCGTTCGCGAATCTCTCCCTCAAAGCTTCACGCAATGCTACAAATGTATCCTTCCTGTTCTCATACAAGGAATAATAGAAATCCTCTTCGGGTCCTGCAAGGTTTAATATCAGTTCTGCGAGTGCGGTGGGACTGTCTGTACGTATTCGGCGTAAGTCTAAATAATGTTCCACTTTGTCAAGCCATCGGTTAATATCTTCGGAATCGAAACCGTGAAATGGAGCGGGCCTTTGTGAACTAGATGTGTCCGGAATTGGAGCTTGTTCCAAAGCATTAATAGTTCTCTGGCGAAATTCCCGATGGTTTTGCTGTTTACTCCTTAGTTCTTGTTGTAAAAAGTTCAATTGCTCCTGTAATTGCTCTAACATTTCGGCTTGCACGGTGCCGGTTGCTAGAGTTTCACGAGTATGTAATTCTTCTTTGTCTGTTGTAAATAGGGGTGATTCTCTTACACCACTGTGACTAAAATAATCTTCAGAGTCACTGTTATCCTTCGAATCCAAATGTGATTCGTTAGGATCCCTTTCTAGGCTTTCCTCGTAGTTTAACCTTACGGGAAAGTGTTCGTAAATATCAGCAGGTGAATTTATAACTGGTACCTGTCGGCCACCTGCTGTGAGGTTGTTTTCTTCTGTGATGTCCTCTTTTTCTCTCTCTTTTTCTTTGCCTTTTTCTAAACGTTCTTTTGTACAAAATTCGTCAGGATCAGCGGTATTCTGTTCTTCTATTTCAACGCAAACTTCCTGTCGCGAACAATGGGCTTTCTGGGAATCTGTGGGTGGTTCACTTGGGCTGGTACTCTCTCTGTGGCTGGGCTCGACGCTGATATCAATGGGTTCCAAATTCGTCTCATTTACTCTATCCGCTATATCTGGGCGGGCTTCTGGTAATTCGGAAATTTCTCCTTCTCTGGGGCTTCGTACGCGTCGTAACTTGGGGGCTATTTCACTTTCATCGAAGGGCAAATCGCATTCCACACAGGCGTCAACCTTCGACTTGAGCGTACTTCTTCCGTACAATTTCTTCTGGCTTGTCAACTTATATGTTTTATTTTTCTTTTGAATAACTTCGACATGAAATGCCAATTTTTTTTTTTCACTTACTTGGGCGTTCTTTTTGTCGTTCGCTCCAAGGGGTTACATTCCGTTCTGGATTGCTTCAAACGGCTATTGTTAATTCCTCTGTAACTACCACGCTTCTCCAACCACTGTGATAATAGGTTTTTGGCCCGGGAAAGCACTTCTGTAAAAACCTGGGGAAACACTCTTGCTGCGGGGATCAGTACCGGAATCTGTTACAAGGAATTATCTTCAGAGACATCAACAGCACTCAGAACTTAGGTCCAACGATATCGTTTTAATCCAAGAACACAACCAGAATGCAAGCGGAACATAACAAAGAATATTTTACAAGACACAACTATTTAAGTCGAAAGCACAATTCTATAGGATTGTTTTATTTTTATTTTACAAAAATAAAAATAAAAAACAAACAAAAAAAAATTACAATCAATATGTAGAGGTTCGGAAGGGACATCCCAACAGCTAAGTAGCCAATTACTGCGGGCCCAGGTCATGTAAAGCTATGAAAAAAGTCTTAACTAAACATTATCTCATACATTTCAGAAGGCTCGATTGGTTATAACGGAATTTGTCATTTACAACATTAATAACTTTCAAAACGATACAGGTAGGTAACAGTTTAACAAAAGACTATCGCAGGTAGCAATTACCGTTCAAAGCTTATTACAGTTGTGATCCTACAACAAAAATAGCAGGTGTTTGTTACGGTTAATGAACTGGAACAGTAACCTGTAACTCAGAAATGTAAAACGAACTAAAACTAATATATCTACGTTGGATTTCTATATTTTTTTTTGTCAGCGAAAGCGAATATGTAAACTATACTAAATGATCTGATTTTCTCTCCTCACAAACGATCAGTGGTAGGGGTGACTCATTATTTTACATTATGTAATCCAAACAAGTTGTCAGTTAAGAGGAACTTTCATTAGAAATATAACTAACATGATCATGAACAAAAAACGCTCAACTTAGACTGACATAAATAGTCATTCGGTTCAATTATAAGGAAAACCAATACAAGTCCATACATACACTACTCACCTGAGAGACATCAAGAGCAGAAACTGCGAAAAAAGCCAAGCAATAATGAGCATCAACCATAAACTTAGTGCACTGACTGTAGGATCCAAACCAGCCAACATTTCCAAGACGAAGTCCACTTTGAGGTTTACCAATAGCATCCAGATCTGAAGAAATATTAATCAAGATTAGGCATTAGACCATGTCTTTGCCAGACCACATTTCGCAAAGTAACAGCGTCAAGGGGTCTGCAAAGAAATACACAAGAAAATAAAGATTATAAAATCCGCGCTAACCTAATTTTATTGTCACGTGTACGGAAAAATAAACTTGAAAATACTCACAAAGGACAAGTTCACTTGTGCTGAGCTTCTCCACAGTTTCTTTGCACTGCTTGCCGACGTTCGCGAAAGAAATATTTGGAAGCTTCGGAAATGGAAAGCCAAAGTGCTGTGCGATCTGAGCATAGCCTTTGGAAAGTAATCCAGGAGATGCAGGTGAAGATGTTGGAATGGGACAGAACACCAAGAAAACTGCAAAGATTGTCAGTGCTTTTTTAACGCCCGCCATGTTGCGCAAAAGTTTCAAGAGAGTGACGAGATTGGACTTTTTAAAACTCGTAACGGTCAAAAACCCATGACAGTCAGTCAGTCAAATCCTTGTGACGGTCAAATCGTTGGAACACGTGAAGGTTGTGTCTGTGATGTCCCCGTGACACCAGAAGTATTAATTTCCATATCCTATTGCAAAGTGTGCAACTGATTGAAACTGACTCTTTTTCTTTTTGGGAGGGGGGGGGGGGAGGGGTTCAGACATATATTTAGAACACAAATTCTTTCCGTGCAAAACTGTCATCATTAGCGATAACAATCACAGATACGGTAAGTAACGTCTTAATTTTTTTAAGGTAGTCACGATCACGCTTACAGCGACGAGATTGAGATCAAAATGAGACCGAGAAGATGTGAAATCGCTGTAATTGCGACTGTTGTCTGTTTATTAAATTTACACAGGTTGATCAGTCAAATAACTTTACGAAATCTTATGTTCCTTCGTGAAAGAATGGTGGAAGATTTTGTCCAAGGGAGTGAAAGCCTGCTTTTTCTGACCACCGTATTTTTGAGTGTTCACCGAAGACGAGGTAATTTTCGACGCATAGGCAGAAGAGCGTGGGCCTGGCCAAGACCGCAGAACTGGTTTGATGTAAACCTAACAGATTTGTTGGGAAATCGGTGAAGATCATAAGAAAAAAACGGTGACACTTACGTAAGACAAAAAAAATAACAATCAACGAAAACAAACCACGCAACGTACTTCTGATATGCCAGTGAAAAGTCCCAAGCGTACTTGTTTTGCATATATTCAAACGTGTCCTGCCGGTGATACATGTTCCATCGATGAAAAGTCACAGAACGTGATCCGGTCTGCTCGAAAAATCTAAAGTGCGGCACGTGTTTAGTCCCGGCGGGTATTCCCAGAAAAATTGGGTGGGGGTGTGTTGCCCGCTTCCCAAACCCTTACCCTATTTATGACCATAATTATATAGCTCCATCGAAATCCAATATTGCCAACAGACCTATTTTTTATTAATTGTTGCAAACTGTCCAAATTTAAAATAAATTGGATAGTTTTTGCTCGAACGTTTAGTTTAGCTTTGAACAAACTGTCCAATTGCTGGTTTTCAGTGTCACGCAATTCAAAATAGATCAAAATAAAAATGGAAGCCGGTCAATAGATAAAGTCCAGAATCTGGGAGATGAAAGAAGGTAAATATGCAAAGACTCTCGCCAAAATTCTGGTCATAGCAAATTTTTCTTATGCAAGATATGCGGAGAAATTTTTTACCCAAATTTATAGAGATTTGTATGGAGACGCCATGCTGGTGCCCATCCGTATGGGTACCAACATGGCGGCCGGAAACCAACAGAAACATCTGTCACTGAGTTTTGCTACAAAAGCGTGAATTTATCCCTCGAGGAAATAATACTTTTTCTAAGACATGAACCGTTCAGATAGCCAAGTTCCCCGAAATAAGTCACTTTTTTAACCATCATGACAGCTCTCTAGGCTGTCATGTAAATGCAGCGTCACGCAAAAGCTTAGAAATTCAAGCGTAGTGTATCACAAGACCAAGAACCCATTCGGAGCGAAAATTTGTATGAATATTAGTTTTCAGCCGCTCTTATACATCATTTAAGTAAAATCTCAGGAAGATCAATAGTTTTGTAGTTCGAATTTTAGTGACGTCATGTGGAAACCAGATTTAAGAAATATCTGGATACTTTCCATAAACCGATGAAATGTCAAGATAAATAAAAGAACCGAGTATTGGCCAATCAGGTTGCAGCTATTATCACTGCCATCAAACGTCACCGAGCGATTGTAGCTCGCTAAGTTTTCTTATGTTTGATAATGGCGGAATTTCCCGACTTTTCTCTCTACCTTTTTGAAGTCTAAACTTTCAAATGGAGTCTTGAGCTAGGTTTCCACAGATAGATGCTACTGAGTTACTCGAGATGAGGGAGAATAATCAGAACAAGAACACTCAAAAAAGCAAAAAAGCTGTGTTAAAATGTTTGACCTATGACGTGCTAAGCAAAGCGAAGTGAGAAATACTGTACTTTAGACGACAAAATATTTGCCTTGTTCATCTGTTTTTGGATCCTATATAATTAATAGGTAATAGGACTAAATGCTTGTCCAATTTGGAAATAATTGGATTCAAAAAATTCCTCGGACTGCCAAATTGGACTCGGCTTACGGCCTCGTCCAATTTTGGCTGTCCTCAGAATTTTTTTGATCCAATTATTTCCAAATTGGACAGCATGTAGTCCTATTACGTATACAAATCTGCGATATTCCCTACCCTATTTATGACCTGACCAAAAATTCGAAACCCTATTTATGACCAGACCCTTAAATCAAAACCATGTTTCAGACCTGCGTCATAATTAGTTCCTCAGTTTAGACCAGAGGGAAGAAGGGGCCCCAGAGGGAAGATGAAGTCGTGGCAGACCGGAAGAGACTTGGCGGAGAACCGCAGAAAAAGAAAGAATAGCATTGGGTTTTGGCTCATGGGGCGAGGCAACAGTGGCTGCTCGCGACCGTGTGACATGGCGAAGGAGATTGTCTGGCCCTATACCCACTTTATGGTCAAAATCAATCAGAACAATGTTAAATTACCGTAAACATAATTTGTGAAAGGCTTTTGTTGATTTTCTTTTCGATAATGAAGAAAAAGTGGCTTTTCTTAAAAACATACCCATATCAAGGCTAGAGTGCAAAAACCATACTCTGTTTATGATCAAAACGGCCAAAAGCTAACGTCGACAGACATTCATTCTCACAGACATTCAGGCTTCAAGAAAAAGCTTCGGCCGGGTAGCAGTAAGTCCTTCGGTCCAGCGATGTCAAAAGTCCGACCATCCGTTACAATGCCGGAATCGTGAACATCATCAGAACAACAGCTAAATTCATTTTACTTTAAAAAAAAATACAAAAAACAAATATAATATATTAATGCACATGGACAGAAACTAGTAAAAATTACTCAGAAAAACGAAAGAGCTAAAAAGAGTTAAAATATGGTAATAAATAAATATAACTAAAAGGTCAGAAAGTTGACAAATACCAGAAAAGCTACGGGGATTCGATCACGGAATAAAGTAGTTGTTTTATTGATAAATAGGTCTTTAAGGCTTTCTTTTTGTTCAGAAACCGGTGTCGTCATTGGTCTTTACGTTAGGCCATACATTCTATTTCTTTTTTTTTGACGTGGAAAAAAGAAACATATTTTATTGTTTCAATACGCGACCAATTCTTTCAGAGATACTGCGGACATATGAAAGCATTATAAAGCCATTCCACGATGGCTTAGACTACGAGTAGTCCCTCTTTCGCTTAGTCCGTCGTGCGTGACGCGAAAGAAAACCGCGAGAAGAAAATGGCCGCGCGAAATCCTGGGGGCGAGGAGCGCTCCTCGTCCCCAGGATTTCGCGCGGCCATTATTTTCGCAGTTTTCTTTCGCGTCACGCACGACGGACTAAGCGAAAGAGGGACTACTCGTGGTCTAACGATGGCCTGGTAGCCAACGCGACATGACCAAATCCCGGGAAATAACATGGGGTATTACCCCTCGGGTAACTGATTCCCTGTGGTAGGTCGTAGTATCCCTTTGACTCGAGTCTCTTTCCCGCTTCACGTTTTACTTGTCGATGGGATATTTCTTGTTCAATAGTGCCCACATGTTCACCATGGATCGTTTTTGACATCAAGGTTGCTACATTACAGCTACCAGCAGTTAATCGAAATGAAAGTCTGAATTAGACTTTGTCAAAGTACTGCTCGGTTATCGTCTAGTCCCGGCGTGAAGGACTTTTATCATCTGCATGCTAATTTGCAAATTCACCGCTGCAATTTTTTCAGAAGCATGAATTTCAAATCAAACCAGACACGCCAACGTGAAACCAGCGTCGTCATTGGTGCATGGTCTTCGTGTTAGGCTTTCTTTTTGCTTAGAAACAGGCGTCGTCATTGGTCTTTACGTTACGCCAAATATTCTATTTTTTTTGGACGTGGAAAAACAGACTGCTGAAATATATTTTGTTGTTTTAATACGCGACCAATTCTTTGAAGAGATGGAAGCATTAGAAAACCATTCCACAAAGACTTGATAACCAGCGCGACATGACGAAATCCCGGTAAATAACATGGGGTATTATACCTCGGGTAATTGATTCCCCGTGGTAGACCGTAGTACTCCTTTGACTCGAGTCTCTTTCACGTTTCACGCTTTACTCGTTGATGGGAAATTTCTTGTTCCATAGAGTAGCAACGGTCTTTACGTTACGCCATATATTCTATATAATAATACATATATTCTATAGATCGATAGTGACAAAAAGGATTACAGCTACCAGTGGTTAATCAAAATGACAGTCTGTCCCAGACTTTGTCAAAGTTATCGTAGTCCCGGCGAGAAGGATTTTTATCACCTGCTAATTGCTAATTCTCAGATTTACAGGTGCAACTTTTTTTTTCAGAAGCATGAATTTGAAATCAAACAAGACACACAAACGTGTGATCGTAAATACATTATGGCCACGCCAACAACTGCCTGTCTGAAATGGAAATTTTTCAAGTAAACTGCGGCTCGGCATCAGTACAGTTTCTCAGGGACGATTGAGTTGCTAGTGAATTGAAATGAAACTGTAATATACGAGCTTGGATTCCATGTTAGATTTGTGGCCTCCCGGTCATTTTGACCTTGGATTTTTCGCTTCCCGGATCGGGCGGTAGTTCCGAATTTGAGTGTACACTGAGACCAATTTCATTTGGTGGCAAAAGGGAATACTTGAACACACCCCAATACAGCTCGTTAGCTCAACCTCACTAACCCCACTTGACTTGTTATGGTAAAGCAGTACACTCGAACCAGAGAACCCATCCTTAGCAAATCAGATACTGGCTACAAAATGATCCCGACCGACCCGCAACCCCTAAATCCAAGCAAAATTTTTATTGCTGCCCGCATAGGGCAGCCTCCTATTTCTGTGTTGGTATTTCGACTTGAGGTTATCTGTTTGTTAGCAGTTCCCAGGCCCCACTGCGTGGAAAGTTTGCGAATCTTTGATCGTTCGTACCTTGTACATTCTTTACGTTCGTTGAGTACTTTGTACATTTGTCATCTCTTGATGCGAAAGGAAGCTTTTAACTAAAACGGTAAATTACTCAGTAGCTTGACATGTCGGTATAAACTTAAGTATTTGGGAAAGTATTCCTGAGGGTAGCGAACGTTTTAGTGATGAATCGAGGGGAAGAAGATATTCTTTCATGCGCGCTGTCGTTCCATGAGTATTGCCTAGCGAGGTAAACAGACTGAATTATAATTTGCCCAACGAGGCGAACACAACGAGTGAATTGCCCAGCGAGGTGAACAAACTGAATTCTTATTTCCCAACGAGACGAATAAAACAAGTGAATTGCCCTGCGAGGCGAACAAACTGAATTCTAATTTGCCCAACGAGGCGAATGAAACAAGCAAATTACCTACCGAGGTAAACAAACGGAATAATAGTACTTAGTATATACCACACAAGTGAATAGTGCTTTTCGCGCGCTCTGATTGGTTAACTCAGAGGTGATTAGCAAGTACTACCGTAGAATTCCGAAAGTAACGTTAATTTTTATCTTTCTATTAAATCCCGAAAGCAACGGCCCCCCCGAAAGTAACGATCCCCCCGAAAGTAGCGGCCTTTCAAAAAATGACAACTCAAAAACAATAAAATCTGTTCTATTCAATGTAACGCCTGTTTCAAACAGTACGGTAAGTGCTTAGAAATACAACTTGGCAGTGAATTGAATAATTTCCTATTTTATCTATAGCAAATACCAATCAGTGGACTCGTGTGTATTTTCAAAATCGATTCAAAAGCACTGCATAAAATAACTACCGGTGATACGGTACCGTACTAGGGTCGTACTACAAATAAAATGTGACCAATTGTCCCTATTTGGATCAACTCCAATCAGTCAAGCAGTCTTTTAAATATTCGCTCATTTCATCTTTACCGGTACCTGTACCGGTGTTTAACGTAACGTAACTGGACCTGGAAAAATTTCAGGCTATCGATCGTAAACTGTATACGGTAGTCTAATCTTCGGCGTGGAACCATATTTGTTCTACATCGCAGGAATGTCCAACTGAATAGTTTTCCAGCCCGCTAAGATGAATTAAGTTATCCCATTGCCCTGAAGTAGGCAACGCGATTCCATATTTCTCAAAAGAACGAACAATTGTTTCTCGTAGGCGACGAGAAATTTCTTGCCAAGCTTGACCCGTCCATTTGGTAAAAAAGATCCTTCTCTCACTTGCAGTTAATCTTCCTGTCAGAAACTAATCGGGATTTCGGGTCATGGCTTCTGATGCCAGGCGATCCACAGCTTTCTTGAATTCGCTGTTGACTGCGACATCCAGGGGCTGAACCTTACTTGTAGCTCCTGGTGGAACTAGCACCAGTGTGGTCTTGCATTCATTTTGGAGGATATCACCTTCTTCGTCGTTTGTGCTTTCTGTTGGTCATACACAAGAAGCCTCGATCTTCTCTCGTTTGTGCCGAAGAAGGTACTCTGAGAATTCCACAAATGTCTCACCCAGTATATCATCATTTCTTCATCGCACCATGCGTTCTCCTGGAATTTTACGACAACGCGCGAGTCATACTGTTTCAGTTCTTTATCAGGGATTCGCTTTCCTGTCCCCTTGAATATCAGAAGGGGCTTTATTCGTGGTTCTCCATCTGCGAATAAGTCAGCTGCACAGTACATTGCCGTTTTTCATGGCCACTGCCAGTGGTTCGGGTGCAGACAGTCTTTTCTCCTTTTGTCTCGTAAGTCGCCCCTTTTGTGTTAAAGCAAACTTCTAGGGGTGTCTGATCCATGTTGGCGATGTCGCTCAAATTCCAAGGACCAATAATGCCATCTTGTTTATCAGCTAGATCTTGCTTTGTCTTGATTGCCATTCGGCGAATATATCTTTGAAACTGCTGGATGTTTACGCGCAGAGTCTCTGGGTGGCTCTGGGCAACATTTGTTGGCCTTCGAAGAGATATATCAAAACGGGTTTTGAATCGAACAAACCAATGGTCAGACATTTTAAAGTCTGCATCAGGATATTTTCCTCTCATTATCTCTTTGCATCTGTTTCTGAACCACCACTCTTTGACTTTGATGCCTTTACTTCGTAAATCTTTGAACTCACTGTACAGCTGCTTCTCCATTTCCGGATAAGAAGCCTGCCTACCAGCGCCTGGCTTTCTGGACTTTCTTGGGTCATTCCGCGGCTTAAAGTGCACCTAACCCCAAAAATTTTTTTTCGCTAAAACGAATCTACTTGTTATTTGAAATAGTTCTGCGAAAAAATTTTTGGATTGCGTTAAATCCTCGATTTTCTGTGCCCCGACGAAATCTCGAAAATAGCTCCAAAACACCGTCATTTTGTTTCACGACCGAGTTTGAGGAGAATGGGTCTAGCGGCTCTTGTGACGTCTACCCAGGAAGGTTGAATATCTCACGTTCTCTCATTTCCTTCAGGATGGTGCAATATACATTCGAAAAGTGCGCAGAAACGCGTTCCAGAGGTGCTATCGGCTGTTGCAGCAGTATTCCAGATTTAAAGAAAGATATACTGTACAATTAACTGACGTTGATCGGCTAATGGTACAACAAAGACGTAAACGATGGTTGATTTTGTCGAACCGAAACAAGCGAACTGAATCTGTGAGAACCATTGAAGAACTCTCACTGGAATTTGTTCCGCAGACTTTCGAACGCTATTTTCATAAATTTTCTGCTTAAAGCTAACCAGCAATTTGTAGAAATACTAACTACAACCTATATCTTCCAATCCCGCAGTATTTATAACATACAAAGTTGTGTGATCCGATCATGATCAAGAAGCGTTATACTGATATGTAAATAGATCGCAACTGTACGCCGCTAACCAACACTTATTTCTCTTTCGATTTAGATGAAAGTCGAAGATTAATCCTTTAGAATTACATGATAACAAAATTGTTAGACTCACAGAGTTTTTCCAAGGTTTGGAAATCAGCAGTGCGACAAAGACTCTGTGCAATAGCGTCGAAAATATGGCCGCGTAACATTATGTGCGGACCGCTTAGGGAACACATCCTTTTCGCTTATCCGACAAATTTCGCTGCAAACTTTGAGAACAATTTACATTGGTTATTTGGAGTTACGACTTAAAACGTCTGACAATGTGAAATCGGTAATTGTATGAAATGTTTCCTTCCCGGGGGGGGGGGGGGACTCCGATATGAAATGGACGGGGATGCTCGTCGTCTCGCTTAGGGGTGTAAATTTCGGATTTTGGTCTCGCTTAGGGTGTTCTGGGCAAAATTTTATTATTTTTAGCCGTCAAGGTCTCGTTTAGGGTTGCACGCGAAGAAATAACAAAAAAGAAAGAATTTTGATTCTTTATATTTACTCGGTTCATATAAACAATAAAGTACACTGTAACAAAATGTCTTTGTCTATTGTTTTACAAGAGTGTAATACGAAACTCGGCGGCTTACACAGAACGGTTATTTGATCACTGCTAAAAATATCCACATGCTTTGCTTGCTATACGATTCTTGTCCTAATACCAAGTTTCGAGAGTTCACTCTTTAATTCCGAAATTTACACCCCTGTATTATAAACTGGTCTCTTTTAGGGGTCTGTATAAGCTTCGGCCACGCCCAGATTGGTCTCTTTTAGGGGTTAAATTCAAAATTTCCGACGAGCATCCCCGTGCATTTTACATGGGAGCCCCCCCCCCCCCCCGGGGTTTCCTTCCGCCTTGCTTCCCGCAGCTTCAAAAATACAGGTCAAACAAAAAATTATTTTCAATCGATCGAAGCCAATGTTTTGGAGGTCATCAAGTCTCGAAAACTGCGACACGTACGTCGCTCTTATAAACATGAAGCATTCAACTGGAAGTAAAACACAAGCTGGATTTAACAGAACAATCACACCTTGATAAAATACATTCTCGCTAAGGACAAATGTAAACGGGCTATAAACACGCGTGGGAATCTTATGTTTAGTTGACGAAATTACCATCCAAAGCAGTCCTTGAGTTTTCTTTCCTGCTTTTCGTTTGCCTGCTCCTCCACTTCGTATCTAACTTTCCATTCCTAATATACAAGCAGCTCGTCCGCAAAGAAGTCTGCCCCTTCGTCGCTTGAAATATTGTAAATTGCTCTCAAAGCTCTAAGCAGTGAGTTCACAGTTGTCGAACGTGCTCGATCGAAGTTTATTTCGGAGTCTTCCGAATCGAAACTTAACTCTGACTCCAGTGACGAAAAAGAAATGATTCTGAGACAAAACTTGGACGTTTTAGTCCCAAAATACATCGGAACGATTAGTTTTGTGTTCCATTTTCTCGAGCAAATACAGAGAGTTGACTGAGGCGCCATTGTGTTTGGTTCCTGGGTAGACGTCATCTGGTACCGCCGCCCCAGACTCCCTAAAACGCGGTCGTGAAACACTTCAAGCGCGACTTTGAAAGGGCATAGAAAATCGAGGATTCAATCAAATTCAAAAATTTCTTCGCCCAAATGCTTCAAATAAAGTCTAGATTCGTTTTAGCGAAAAAAAAATTTTGGGGTTAGGTGCACTTTAAGTTCTTGAGCAATCGAAGGGTTGTAGGTGCTCGACTTCAGATGAACTTTGTTTCGTTCTGTGAACTCTCTGGCTGCTTTGGCCTTGTTTTTGTACTCCTTATACAAATCGATAAATTCTAGCTTCTGTTCACGAGTCCACTGTTTCCTCTTGTGAAACTGCTGCTTCGGCTGTTCGGCTTGTTCAGTCTTCTGGATGGCTTCAGAGTTCTGGCTAGCTTCTGAGTTCTGTTTGTCTTCAGAGTTCTGACTGGTGTCTGAGTTCTGGCTAGCGTCTGAGTTCAGGCTGGCGTCTAAGTTCTGGCTGGCTTCTGAATTCTGGCTGGGTTCAGTGTTTTGACTTGCTGGAAACGAATGCGACTCCGGCGTGGTATCATCGTCCTCGTTGTCTATTTCGGGCCTTTGTAATTGTTGGCATGTCAGGCAAACTCCTACCCGTTTCATCGGTCTATACTCGACTTCATTCACCGTTTGAGCTGTTTCAGGAGCACAGAACGCACACACAGATACTTTGCATTTCATACACTTATACTAAGTGACCCTTTCACAAACTGAGCATGTTTCCTCCATTATGAATTTTGTTGTGCAAAGGCGCGGGCCAAAGGTCACCTGTACAGCATGTGACTCGATTCCTAAACGAACAATGAACCATTGTGTAACCTTGTGTCACGCATGCGACTCGTCTTTGCTCACACAACAGCTCAGACAGTTATACTGCACGTACGTACCGAATCTAGCCACAACTCCAGACATTACGGCCGCTGCATTCAAGCATTTCTGTACCATCAAGTCACGGATAAAAGGAGATCATATATACAGAGCCGACCCACGAATTAATTCAACATGTGCTTGCTATCCTGAGCCAGAAAATCCTCATTCAGCGCATGCCATTGTCGTCAGAATGAAAGGTAGCACAACGAACGCAGCAGAGCAAATAGTGGAGCATATTCCCGATTCTCTGGCTGAAGTTCTGTTTCAGCCATTAGTGGATGGCAATATTCCTATTAGTTCCAAGATTACTGAACAATCCAGGAGAGCTCCAGAAGGCACTTGGGTCCAAGGAAGAGGACTGGAGATTCCTTGTTTTCACGAAGTTTTCATGAAAAGTGGCCTTCCAGATTTAAAAAGACGTTGAAAGAAAAACTCTCTGCTCTCAAGCGAAATGCGGATGGAACAGCCTGAGTGCGGGACTGATCAAAGGACTGAAACATTTGAACAGTAAATATTTGTGATTTAATACTTACATATAAGGGCTGTATGTGCCAGATACGGTATGATCAGAGTCAAATAATACAGTATTTAGTTCCCGTATAATATGAACGCTACTTTTCATTGTATTGTACACACGTTTGGCGCCTTTTTTTGCTACAGTATGCTTTGGTAATAAATACGTAACGCCTGATCGCAGGTTAATACGTAACCTGAATGACCTTTTCATACGTATCATGTAACGTGTCTTCTTTGTATTAAATGACTGCCCAATTACAAACGTTTTTTAACCATCCGAAAGTAACGGCTACCCGAAAGTAGCGGCTCCTTGGGCCTGCTAAATCCGAAAGTAACGGCCCCCATTACTTTCGGAATTCTACGGTATTCAGCTCCGAGCAGCCGGCGGGAGAGATTTTAAAATTTCTGACCGCTTGTCACACATAAAATGACGTTTTGGTCCGCTAATTATTCAGCTTGTGTGGTATGTACTAAAACAATTATTCACCTCAGTGTCGGTGAGTGATGGATATTTACCTCCACTTCGGTGAATAATTGTTAATTAAATTTACACCTTACATGACAAGCTACTGAGTAACTTACCGTTTTTGTAAAAACAAAATATCTATCACGTTTTGATAGCAGTTCGTAGAGAATAATAATTTATTATTATTGAAAATCATTTCGTCAGCATTAATTGCAAGAAGTAGACATGTACAGTGTTACTTTTTTTGTCAATATATAGTTTGTTACTGTTTATGTTACACGATTGTTTCAACTAAAATATCTATCACGTGTCGATAGCAGTTTAGCAGAAGAAGAATTATATTATTGACAATTTTTTATCAGAATTTATTGTAAGTCGTACAAATCTACAAAGGGAAAAAAAAAACAAATGCACCAGTAAAAATAAATCGTTCGAGTTAAATATTACCCTTGTCCGTTTGGGTCTGTTGGATACTAATCCCTTGAAAAATAAACGAGTGCGAAGCTGTAAAAATTCATGCCTTAAGAAAGAAAACAAGGCTTGAATAAAACATACAATAGAATTCAATTTCAAACTTACTTACTTTGTACGACATTAATTTACTATATTTTTCCAACGATCTCCAACACCATGTGATATCTTAACGTCTCACCCCCACCATCTTTCTACATGGGGCAGCACTTCACTTCCACTATGGAACCACTGGTTTTATTTCATTATTATTATTATTTTTTTTTTTGGGGGGGGGGTGGGGGGGGGGCGTTGTTATTCACTGAGGTACTGAAAAAAACGTGGCGCCTTGGGGATCGTGAAATACGTAAGGGAAAGAAATTGTATTTACTTCGTTGTTTCCTTCGCTTTAGCTCAATTTTTGTTTGACTGTCTTCGATTAGATAGCCTGAGACAAATTACAAATGAATTCAATCTAATGGTGCTGACTAAACTGCTTGTATTAGAAAGTTGCAGGAACCTAAATTGAAAGACAGGACAACGTTGTTGCGTCACGCAATGCTTTAACGAAGAGATTTGCGTAACGACCCGAATATACAAAAGAGCTGAAAGGCGGTCCCAAAGAGAGGTGTGCATCACTGCTTGGAAGGCGTGATGCGAACTCTGGCGACAAAATCGCCATCAAGTAGAAAGGCGTATCCTGTAAATGGTAGGGTAGGATACCTTGACTTTGACTTCATATCCGTACAGGAGTTCCCTCTCCTTCAGTAAAATAGAGCTGAAAAATAGAGACGCACACGAGCACAAAAATGGATGTTATGAGCTTGCGCGAGCTCTTTCACAAGTCAGGCATAAGTAAGAGTAAGACTTTATTGAAGTGACTGACTCTAAGCTACATTGAAAGCTACTTTACAATGAATACTATTTAAAATGCATGATTACTGTTGAAACCGATGAAATATAAAAAACATATATACAATAATCTAACAAAGAGAAATCTTAAAACATGTAGTGTGGATCAAACTTCTAGGTACAGCGGCTGGCCACGTCTACCTTAATTATACTTTTCTGAACATTTTGCGCGCTTTAAGCAGAATGAAATCATATGATTGCGACTTTTTTTTTCAAACTTTTATCTTCTTTTTCGGTGGTCTAGTATTATCAGCATTATTCTTTCTGTTTGAACTCCAGAAAGGTGTATTTTCTTTAACAGAGGAGTGAAATATCATCTTGAAAATTTAGAAACGACAAGCGAGTGGCAATTTGCATAAATCAATATCCTAATTAAAATTTTACAGGTCCAGTGAAATTCGGAACACTGCATGTTCATATTCACTCGTAACAATCCAGCATGAGAGAGTAGGCACAAACTCCTTGTTTCGAAAGGTTTCGTCCCAATTCTTCGATTTCCCTGGGCTCCATTTTCGCTGCTTTCTCGGATCTGGGGTCCCTTTCTCGAACGTCCCAGTGGTTACCCGTCCCGTAAAGCTATTTTTCGTTTGCCGTATTTACAGTCAAGATCAAAATATTAATAACTTTGAAATTCTAACAATAAAAATATCAGGAAACAAAACAGAATGATTTTTGAGCTAAAACTTGCAGTAATGTTCCTCAGATTGCGTCCTAAAATATGCCTTCGGGTCCGTACAGTTACTGGGACATTCGAGATAGGGGTTCCTTTCCCAAATAGCGACTAGTAATCAATCAATCAATCAATCAATCAATCAAGCAAGCAAGCAAGCACGCACGCACAGAAGCACGCAATCAATCACTCACTCACTCAATCAATCAATCAATCAAGCAAGCAAGCAAGCAAGCAAGCACGCACGCACACAAGCACGCAATCAATCACTCACTCAATCGATCAATCAATCAATCAATCAATCAATCAAGTTTACTTTCATATCGGTCAATACATGTTACATTAAATTAAGACAAATATGAATGCATGCAGGAGAACTAAAGAAACCTTTACAGGCTTTTACAATGTAGTAATAGTTTTACGATCGCGCACGCGCTGAGGACGAAAGCTCAAGTAATCTGCGCGCGCTCAAAGGAAAACTGCAGTGTTTTTCGATATTTTATGACGTCAACATGAGCACAAAACGCAAGACTGACAATGGATTTTCTCGCGTTTCCGTCCGTGATTTCTTTTTAAACTTGGCTCAGTTGTAACCACATACAATTCCTATAAAATAACCTATTTCCGCTAAAATCTGTCAGAGTTAATCTAATATATTTAGAACAATGACAAATTACAGAATATTGGAAAAACCGTCTGAACAACCTTGACTTTTTACCAATTCAAAATGTCAGGCAATATCATTTCCATGATGTGGCAAAGTATGAAAAAATTACACCGAAGGAAAGTTAAGGAGTTAAGGCCAAAATGAGGAATATATCTGCCTGTCATTTGATGAGATGTTGCCATGGTAACGGCCTTAATCCAAAAATTGACAACCAAAAACTAAGCCTTATTTTAACAGTACCCATACTGGTAAATCTCTACAGGGAAAACTTTAAGAGAAATTAACCAAGTTTCCCTTTCTAACTCGCGCTCTACAGGGGGGTGGTGATTTAAAGTGATTTAGCGTGGCACGAAACGAAACAGCCTTCTTTGCGCGCCGAACCACAAAAAATACAACAGTGAAGTGGACAAGTCAAGATTGAAATGGATCAGTCAATGTGGGGTCTGACGTAATACCATCATATTTGGCGCCAAATTAGCAGAGTGAATGACCGTGACATGGGTCACACCGACTCAGCGAGCTTGGCCAAGCGTGTTGCGGACAACTTCGGTAAGTTTGCTTCGTTTTGTTTCATTTTGCAATGCATTTCTGTCCAGAAGATATGTCTTTGAGAGTGCCAGAGGGAACCTAGAAATTATGACAATATTTATGAGATCGGATAGGATATTATATCAGGGTCAAAGAAGGTTAAAGTCACGAAGCTGAACTCAAAGGAACTGATGACACCTCCAGTTTACTCACCGTTGTTCTTTGTCTTGTTTCAGATTTAATTTTTTTAGACTATTTTCCACTATGGTACGGATTTTGCTCTATATTTTAACGCTATGTTTTAAATTGATCATATGACGGTTTTCGACGCCTTCTTGACGGGTAGGCAAAGCGGTCAGTAATTATAGTGTTTGTATGGGAATCCGATGGCAAACAACTTTTTGCAAAATTTTACACAATTTGTGAATCAAGACATTAAAATGTCAGGTAGAAGATTGTATTCACCAAGTTTGAAGGATGTAACTTGGCTAGAAGACGATCAATTAATTTTTCTAATTTTCCATACATTTGTCTGTAATCTTGTCAGGTAACAGGCATGAAATTATGAAATGAACCAGAGCGTTCACGAGAAAATTTAATACTTCGATAAAACCGACAATGGACCTTTTGTTCATAGGCAGTTAATCCATTTTTTCTTTATTAATGCCCAGAAAACAGGTCTCAGACAAGGGAGCACCCGAGGGTATGGTCCTGAGGGTAGAAAGAGGATGCATAATAAACTGTATTGTACCTGTATACAAGTGGGCCCAAGGATTTGTGGCAAATGAAATCATAACAAAGGGCTAAAACACTTTAATTTTCATTACAGCTGGAAGAAGAGGATCTGTTACATTGGGAAAAGTGATGAAGTTTGTAACTGGCAGCGAAGCAGAACCCGTATTGGGATATGGAATAAATCCCCATATTGTCTTCAATCCTTATGCGATATCATGCCTGCCAACAAGTAACGCGTGCACAAACAAGCTCACTTTGCCTGTTGGAGACAAGGTGCCCCAAAATCCCGAGAAAAGTTATGAGTTCTTTGATTATGCATTTAATTCCGACTTTTTTGGTAGCATTTAATTCTTGTGTAAATGGTACTGAATGGACCCACGCAAGTGCAATCCATTATCAGAAAATTGTCGGTAACGTGGTCCTTGTCGACCTTTCAGTGCGGTTTGCTGCTTACACTTAAGTGACCTGTTTGCGGTCCACTAATGACAGCAATAGAGAAATCAATAAAGATTACATGAAACGATACAAATAACTGGCTTTGGGCCCATACGATAAAACGGCATGGTAACTGCTTGCTTAGGTTTTAAGTTGATTAATAATGTCTATCGCATGAAGATAGGGTGCTATATCCCAGTTGTCTTCTCCCTGAACGCCCGACATTCTCTCTTTAAAACTTAGCAAGAATTGGAATCTGTGGACACACGGTTTGAGGGACAACACCTTCCTCTTCACTTTCCTCCGGAAGTGTCACCAAAGGGTCTACTCCATACGTGGAAACATCGCTCTGAAAAAGATTTGCGTGATGTTTGTTTACTCAGTTAGTAACATTTACCAAGATGAGTGCATTTAAATCATTTTGCAAAATGCTGGAAGAGTTAAGCGAGCCACGATTGGTAAAACGTATTATATCTCCAATGGAGCACGTGCCCTACTTCACGTGCATTATTAAAGTAATATTAAAACGCTCCGAGTGTATTGTTGTGGGATTTCAGTTGCGAGAAGCACGAAGCACTTCTCTCATTCGTGTTCTTAGACATTCCCACATGCTTGTATATCCCAACAATGCACTCGGCGCGTTTTTTGCTAATTTAATTTCATCCATTTTCACTAAATATCAAAAATAACGCCTGTGGCAAAGACTAGAAAGGAACCTAAAAACCATACACGCTAGTCCACCAAGACTTACTAAAGTATTTACGGATTTCAACTTTTTATTTCAGTTATTCTTCGTGCCAATGCCAACGAGAAATGAAAATAATTTTTGGCCATGCAGTGTATTTCTTCTCGCAAACTGGATTTAGAGTGCGACCCAGATTTGCGATGTCATGTTTAAAAAAAAAAAAGATTTCCCCGTAGTGGTAACCTCATCCAAGATTTCAAAGTATTCCGATGCTAATGTACCGCCTTCACCCCCGATTTGTTGCATCCCCAAAATAAAGAGCTGCAGGGGGCTCTTGTGACCTGCGGTGCGTATCTTGTGATTGTTCCAAGAGAGACTGAAATTATTGAGGCAGTTGTTGATAACTGGATGGTATACATACTGAAGGCAAAATAAATGCTCCTCATTGTTCGGGTCGAGATATCCCCAGCTTTCAAGAGAAACGAAGAGATTGTAAAAGACTGAAAGTGCTGTTTGAAACACACCCCTCCAAAGTCGTTCGATGCGGGCGTTGTGGACACTTCTTCCCGTTATATAATTTCCTCTGCCAGGTCCTCTTGCACAGTGATTCAGCATGTAATAAGCTACATCTCTGTTTTCGACACCCATATCGGCTCTTACTCGTGAGGGTAGCCCCCATTTGAATACTGCTTCTTCAAATAGTTTCAAATCTGTGGCTGACGTGTTGTCTGTGTTACATCTCAAGTATACGACCATGCGACTGTAACCATCTATGCAGCCATGAACCACAAATCGCCACCTAGCATGCAAATTAATACAGAATAGTAATGGAATCCAAGGTGCCGTTCAATTGGTAAAATACAAATGATCAATATGCAGAGGAAGCAAGAGCCTAGCTACTTCCAGCTGCTAACATTGAAATTACGGGAAGTCATCTCGCAGCACATGAAATACTTGTTTTATGGCAGCATGAGCCGCATAATAGAAGTCAATTATTTAGACGAAGAATAGGTACCATATTAGTTTATGATTTCCGTCCATATGCCACAGGGCAAGAGGGAAACGGACATTATAAACCCGTCTTCTAATGGGTCTAATGGCTCGTAATCGCCGTATTCCTTGTGAATGTAGATAGCCTTCTATAGTTTTTAACCCTGTAGATTCAAAAGTAAATTATACCTAGCTAAGTATTTGTCATTAACGGAAGTGGTAAAGTAGAATGCACAGAAGAGAAACTGTAACCAACAAAGGAAGTGATCCTATGAGGAAAATTTTCCGGAAATTACAATTTAAAAATCGGATAACAGCATGATGAAGAGACATAGGACGATGTTCTCTTACGGTGTGTCATATTTCTACCCTTTCCATGGGATTTACAGCCCCTGTACTTGATGGGGATTACATTTTACATGGCTTTATCTGAATAAGATAAAATAAAATAAAATATTTGTATTTAAATATGTTGCGCATGGCTAGTAATCTGCCATTCGATTTATATTGTAAATAATTATGCACTATGTTTTTACAAGGCTTACCAGACCTAGGTAAGTTAACCATGATATTTTTAACAAAGGAGTCCAGCATGTCATCGTCAATATCACTGTAGCAGGACCGATTGGTAAGTTCATACTCTGCAATCCTGTTTTCAACTGTACGCTTGCTCACACCTAACATCACAGCTATCTCTTGACGGCTGAAATGATTTTCTGTAGAAAATTAATTTCATGGTTTTTGTCATTGCGTGTAACATAAATGGACTGTAGAAAACATGACTTTTTTCTTTTGTTCGGTTTGGAATTACTTTTAAAAAACATGAGCTGTTGCTCAGGAATAACAAATTTAGGTCTCCCACGTCGCCCTTCTCCACTCTGAATGGGTGCTTGATATGATGTGAATGATGATGGTTCCCCATACGAAGCTGTCGTTAACTGTTGACGAGCCTGATTCATCAAGTCCACAGATTCTAAGGAAATATCCCAATTGAGAAGCGCAGTTTCAATGAGACTCTCAAGTCTCATAGCAGTTGGTTCTGACCCACGACCCCGATCTCCTCTTTCAAGATCTTCAATACTTGCCTTCAGCTCTGACGCGAGTTGTTGTTGGAAATCCACCGCATTATTCTGAGTGTTAAGATTAGAGTATAGGTCAAATTTCAATGAAGAAAATAAAAAGGAGTTGATGGCTTTAAAATTCTCTTTCCTCCCTGACCAAGTGTTATCCTACTGCGTTCTATACGGTTTTCTTTCTAGCACGAATTGTGATGTAGTTCATATTTATTTTGCAAGTACGGGAGGGGATGGCAGGGGAGGGGGTTGAGCAATCCGCCGCAGGTAAAAAGATGGCGACTGGTAAACTTCCACATAATTCTTAGCGCACGGAAACTTAAACAGCGCTCATAAAAACTCACAGAAACGTTCCAAAACCTTCAAACGTAGAATACACAATTTGGTTAGCAAAGGGAAAATACTGCAAAAATATGGCTTTCATTGTACTTGACGGAATGTACAGCCGCCAACTTTTCTCCTTTACAGGATTACAAACTTAACAAATTGACGTTCGTTTTTTCATGCGTCTGTCCTGTTATTGACAATGAATTTCTTCATAACATTGTCAAAGTAGTCTGCGGATCCACTCGGCTATCGCCTCGTGTATCCACAGCTAGTTTGACAATGTTATGACAAAATTCCTGATCAATAACAGGTCAGACGCATGAAAAACTGATAACAAACTGTCAATAAATTATAAATCATAAATTCTTGTGTCTGTCCGCTTATTGACGATAAAAATTAGCCAATTGACGCGCAAGAATTTCTGCAGTCATCGTAAAATAAGAAATTCATAGCCGGAATTCGCAAGAGAAAAATTTCAGGCAAAGAAAAATAGTGTTAAGAAATATCCTAGAAAATGATAAAAGAAAAACACATGCGCAACAATTAGTAGTGTACGAAAAAAATGTACACCCCAACCCCCTCAAAATTTACTAGTATTTTCCTATAAAGCGACTGACTAAGAACCAAGGTATCTTAACGACAATCAACTGTTAGAGTAAAGTGAATAAAGTTTTCATTCAAAGCATCGCCAAGTACCACATATTTCAGATAACGATAAGCAAAGAGGTGAGTAGGCGGCTCAGTTGTTTGTTACACTATTTCCGACGACAATCGTTTTGATGTAATCGAATTGCCTGAGCATATATCTATGCAATCAACGTTGTTAATTTAAAACATAGCATTAAAATATAGAGAAAAATCCGTACCATAGTGGAAAATAGTCCAAAAAAAATTAAATCTGAAACAAGACAAAGAACAACGGTGAGTAAACTGGAGGTGTCATCAGTTCCTTTGAGTTCAGGCTCGTGACTTTAACCTTCTTTGACCCTGATATAATATCCTACCCGATCTCATAAATATTGTCATAATTTCTAGGTTCCCTCTGGCACTCTCAAAGACATATCTTCTGGACAGAAATGCATTGCAAAATGAAATAAAAAGAAGCAAACTTACCGAAGTTGTCCGCAACACGCTTGGCCAAGCTCGCTGAGTCGGTGTGACCCATGTCACGGTCATTCACTCTGCTAATTTGGCACCAAATATGATGGTATTACATCAGACCCCACATTGACTGATCCATTTCAATCTTGACTTGTCCACTTCACTGTTGTATTTTTTGTGGTTCGGCGCGCAAAGAAGGCTGTTTCGTTTCGTGCCACGCTAAATCACTTTTAATTTCGTGCAGTCATTTCTAATTACACTGGATCATTCCTTCTATGACTGAACAGCTCAACATTAAGTTAAGCTATTTGCTTTTTGCACGAATGATTTGACTTCCTACTGCACTGTTTGTATCTGCATTAAATCAGTTGGCACTACACTAAACCATTGGTCGGTGAGTTGAACCATTTCTTGATGAATTAAATGATTTGTCGATTACCTTGACCGTCCCACCATTAATTACACCATTTTGAAACAGAACACATGACCGTTTGTTGTCAGACCTGATCATTCCACGTATCGTAGTCAGATGGATTCTCATTTAAATAAACTGATTCTTACTAGTTTGTTCCATTTTGATATCAGTGACTGAACCATTTCTAAATTGTCTAAATCACTTACTGTTTCAGTAGACCGTTTAACACAAGAACACCTAACTATTTGTATTTAGACAGTATCATTTGTCAATCATTTATTCCATTTCGCAAACCATCACTGAACCATTTATGTTTGGTCTGTGCCATTTAATAATCTTGTATTTTTGGTGGTGACGGCCGCCCATACTGTACGGGTCCGCAAATGATCCCAGGACCGCAAATGATCCTGGACCGGAAATGATCCCCATATTGGACCGCAAATGATCCCGATCAAAAAATAAGGAATGGCATGGATTTATATCAGAGGAAGGTGAGAACATATACAAAAATTATGAACTAAAAAACATGTTTTATCATTTTATAAAAAATATTCCACAGTTGCTGTTTTGTTCTTCGAACGGTTCAGATCGGTTTAACTGTCACACAATAAAAAAAAAATAATAAATCGAAAACCAACTAATGGAAAAAGCTAAGAAATTGTGATATAGGCTATAGACGATAACTAGATAAGACAATTCGCCAAGTTTTAGGCCTGTGCCTTTCCCCCAAACTTCGTCGTAAATGTTTCCCAGAAATTTACAGAGCCCAGTAAGAAAACGCCATGTTGGTATACATCCGTGGTACACCAATATGGCGGCCGGAATATAGTATAAACATCTGAAACTTACTTTGGCTTTCTAGGCGACTGATTATCAGTACTAAACAAACAAGCATTTACATAAGCACTTTTCCTAATGCTCCAACTTCAAAAAAGGCTCAAAATCATGAGATAAGTATATATTTTTCAACAAACTCGATCGTAGCCTTGTGTCACACAACATCCATAACCCTGAAATTCAAGATGCTCAGGTTTCCAAACGAAGCACACTAATTGTAAACAGATATAAATATACCGCCTCTTATGCCTGACGAGGATAAAAACACGTCACGTGAAGACGACCTATTGAATTAGAAGTCTTTAGAAAAACACATACTTGTAAACATTCTCGAAATCCCGGTGGCGATAGTATCAAACATCTATCAAACAGCTAACTTGTCAAAACGAAGCGCAAGCCTTGGCCTTGCTTGGTCATGAAGCTGAACTTCATAACTATAGCTTAGAATTTTGGCTTCTTAGAATAC